>NC_018295.1:1470924-1504285 GCF_000315875.1 Candida orthopsilosis Co 90-125
TTGAAGTGGCAAAGTTGCATGAAGAAAAGAACTTTGAGTTCCTCATCTTTACTGGTGATTTAGTTGATCATGACACTATTCACGCTACACCCAACGTGACAAAGGAATCAGAAGTGACTTCTTTCAACTTTATGAAGCATTTCTTAAACAATATTACTGTGTTGCCTTCTTTGGGAAACCACGACGCATTCCCATATGCACAAGTTGCTCCATTACAATACGACAGAAACAACTCATACGAATACAATATTGACGATATGATCAAGTTGTGGATCAATAATGAATGGTTTGATGAGAAAGACGCTAGTGATTTGAAGCATCACTACACGGGATTCTCATATGTTACAAACAGAGGCTTGAAGGTTATTGCATTAAACTCTAATGCTTACTATGTATCCAATTTGTGGAATTATCTTGATCAATCTACTAATCCAGACTTGTTTGGAAATTGGAAGTTCCTTGTTGATGAATTAGTTGAATCTGAAGAAAAGGGACAAAGAGTTTGGATAATTGCTCATGTTCCGCCAAACGGTGCTGATGCTTTGCCACTTCAATCAAGAATCTTTGGTAAAATCGTTGAGAGATTTTCACCTTACACCATTGCTAGTTTATTCTACGGCCACACTCATGTGGATGAGTTCTCCATTTTGTATAATAGTAATGTTACTGCTGCTGAAGCTGTTGCTGAGGATGTCATTAATATGGCCTGGGTCGCACAATCAGTTACTCCATTTACCAGCTACAACCCTTCATGGAAGTGGTATGAAGTTGAACATGAAAGTTTCAACATCATCAATGCGTACAACTACTACACTCAATTGAATTTGACCTTCACTAATGGAGGTGACGAGCCGGAATGGGAGGTAGAGTACAGTGCTAGAGATTATTACGATCCAGATCATACTTGGCCAGAGGATGCACCATTGAATGGTACTTTTTGGCATAAATATGTTGCCGAACCGTTATGGAATACTAGCAACATTGAATTTGCTCAGAAGTTCATGGATCTTAAATACAGATTGAGTCCATTGACACCAAAATGTAATGTGAATGGTACCTTATCTAACGAGTGTTATAACAACAATTGTTTTATCAATTTCTATTCTGATAATAATATCAAATGCTTGAAGAAGTAATAATCTTCGGTGGTCGCATATGCTATTCGTCTTCATTTCGGTTATATACTTAGTTTTTTAGTTTACTTTTGAATCTTAAGTGTATTGTTTTTACTGGTCGGTGGTAGTGCATAATCAGAGCGCAAAAGAAAACATCAACAAAAAATTGCGCATTCTATACCCGTCGAATTCATTCAAAGATCAACCAACCATGTTTAGTCTACAATCAATCAAACTTCTCAAACCACAAATAGCATCACTACTGTCTAGATTTCTAGCTACATCTTTTGTAGCACAAGCATCGGCTGCATCGGCAGCGCCGTCAAAACAGCGGTCTAATACCGTCCGCAATATTCCATCACTTGAAGAATTCTTATTCCAACAACGAGTCAAACAAGTATATCGAGCAGTACTTCGACAAATTTACAAGCATCATGAACGTGATGATTTAGTAAAATTTGTTCGTGATGAATTTAAAGTTAATGCCAATGAGCGTGATTTGAATCATCGCAAATATTTATTGAGTTTGGGAGTTAATCAAATTGCTTCAATGAGTGCAAGTTTGGGATTGAAGGTGGATTTATAGAAATAAATGAAATGACAAGTTTTATTCATTAAGAGCGATGTTACATTTGTTTATAAGTTTTTAGTCAAAAGCTTAATGGTGTATATACATTGTCTATATATTGTTCAATATTGATTTCGTTGAAGCAGCAATTGACTCCTTGACTTCATTGACAGCATTTTCCAAAACTGTCTTCTCCAATCCCATTTCAAGTTCATCATTCAAGTCAAAAGACACTTGCTCATCAATTACTTTGAATTGCTGTTGTAAGAAATCCAATTTCTTCAAATCTGGCACTAAATTAGTTGTTGCGTGTAATATGATTTTAGTAGTCTTTATCGCATCTTTGGTCTTGCCTCTTGATTGTGTAGATATAAATGAAACTATCTTGATAAATTCAACTAAATTGATCAAATTTTCATTAAATTGGTATGATAAAATGGAGCTGGTAGGGACAATTTGTGATTTGAGTTTGTCAATTTTCAAATTTTTTAAAATGAAATTGGATAACGATTGAGATTCATCAAGTTTGATATTGGTTTGAATCTTTAACAAATTATAGTACATTTTGAATATAACATTTGTGAATGGATTGTGACTAACATTGGGTGTTGAACTAACAATTTTATTGAATTGTTTCAACAAGCCAGGTGAATTATCAGAACTATTCAATACTATTGCATAGACGATCAACTTGAGTCTGGTGGACTGGTCATGTACTGGTATTGATAACAATTTGTTAGATTTTGCAGTTTCCAATTTTTCATTCACAACAATTCCAGTCCATTCTGATTCAAAATCTCTATTATCTCTCCAAGCTGATTCCAAAATTGATTTCTCATTTTCTTTTAGATAGTGGGCAAAATAATTCATGTAACCTTTGTCTGAAGTGATGAGTGAAGTTTGGATAATCTTCTGTAAAATAGTGTTTAGTGAAGCAGAGTTTTGTAATCTTTGACCAAATTGAATGAAACTCGTCAATTTGCTATAAATTTGCAGTTCAAAACCACCCAATACTGTATCTTTGACCTCATGCTTCGCAGTAAGGTAGAATCGAAATATATCAATGTATTCATCAAGACTCGATTTTGTTGCTGGAGCAATGTTTGTAAGATAATGTCCCAAAGTTTCATGTTGAATCATCTTTATTTTCAAAGATTCGTATATGGGCAATATCGTATCGTTGGTGTTTAACTGTGAGTAAAGTTTGATCAACCAAACTTTTAATCGGTAATTGTACTTGTCTTTCATTAATAACTGTTTTATTATTGCTATGCTTTGAATAATCTGTGTAGGCAGGGGATTTTCCGACAACTTTTCAATTATTGAAATCAAAAGTAAATCGTTTAATGGGTCATTATCGAACTCGGATCTGTTGGTGACGACGCTTTGGTCTCCTCTGAAGTATTGATAAATTTGTCCATTCTTGATTTGGGGTGCAAATTTCTGATTATTTACAAGAGTAATGAGGTCTGTGTCACCTTGTGGTGACTGCACCAAGATCTCGTTCGTTGAGCTTTTAACTTTATTATAAAATTCCAAGGGCAAATCGTCTTTATATTTTGAAAGGTCACTGAAACAACACATTTTGTTCTTAAATTTTGCAAAGTACACTCCAATGTCCTCTTGCAATTGATCTTGTTCAGTCTTATATAGCAAATCCAACTCGATTCTAGTCAACAATTCGTTTCTACTGTTGCCCAACTTTGATTGAATATCTTGATAAGAAACGCCGGTTTCGTAACCGGACTTAATCCACAACCTCCAGGTATCGAAATCATCAAATTTGTCCTCTAGTAATAGCTTACTTGCGTGGTTGTGTAGTTGAGACCATTTTCCAGATTTTTTCATGGCCTCCATATAAAGCAATTGCATTTCCAAATCTAATGGGAACTTGACGCCACTCAATATCGACTCAATCGTGTCGTAGTCCGCTTCCGAAAGCAAAAATCTGGTGTACACATACAATTCCTGGCAATTGGCAAAGGGTTCTTTTTCCACCAATCCTTCGATCAATTTCTTACCAAATTGTTTGTACAAGTTCAATTTAAATTTCTCTTCTTCACCTTGATTGATCAACAAGTAAAAACTAAAACTATACCAAAAAGTATACTTTCTATCTTTCTTGCTTTTGTTTAAAAACGAAAATATCTTGTTAAATTGCTTCACATTTAAATCTTGGATCGTATTCTCAAACCAAATAGAGCTCAACTCTTGTGATAATAAAGGATACTTTTGAATTGGATTTTCAAAACATAAATCTGCCTCTTTTTCCATGCCTGATGATTTGAAAAATTCATTCAACTCGATAACGGTGGAGATTTCATTTGGAGTACTCTTCAATAATGCCAAATTGTTTTCAATGGCTTTGCTCGTGGAGCCTGTTTTGTATAATACCTTGTTTAATAACGCTCGATATATTGTTTTGTTTGGATGTTTCTTGATTTTATCAAGTAATGAAGATTGTGCAATGGCATATTGACCTGCATCGATATACTCTATGATCTTTTCGTCCGATGGGGAGAACATGGTTGTTCGTTGATTTAGTTGTCATAGAACCTAACCAAAAGATTTTTTTTTCAATGATCTTTTGTGATTGTTAGTGAGGTAATTGGATATTCAATCATGGTAAAAAAGTTGCAATTAAGGAAGCAATCTACATTGGAACCTGCACAAAGGGTAAGTTATTGATCAAAGGTTTCAAATATTTATTGCGTTCTTTCCAATTTTGTTAATATTCTACTTATCTAAGGTCCTGAACTCAAAAGTTCTTCATACCAGGGACACTCTATGAGCACTCTGAAGTTATAAGGTACTTATCTAGTGGTTGGTTCATACATAGGGCCCGTTATATACCTTAACTGTACAGTTGAGATACGTTCCTGAAACTCTGTCTCAGCCTTAAGTTGTGTAAATCAAAATTTTGCAACAAAATGATAACAAAGTTTTGTCTCTCACCCACGCATACAAAGTAGCATCTATTCATGAAGACGATGTTGTATTGATCACTTGAGAGTTTGAAATTGAGTTTACAACTCTTCTGAAAGAGGCTTCCCTGAATGGAAAAATCCTAATCCCCTAAAGGCAGAATATTAACAGACGCTTCTTTACGTTTGGTGAATTTCGGAAAAACTTTTTGCGACACACGACATATACTCCAAACACTGAACGGATTAAAGTGTGGGGGCGTTACTATTTAAAGGTCCAATAAGGTACCAATATACATTATTCAAATTGAGAAGAAAATAGGCTAATGTACTATGAGTCTAGATCTTCGTTGCTGATGGGTCCTTGGACAAGAAAACTTTCAACTTTTGCAACTGTATGTGTACTGCATATAAATAATTGCAATTTATGACAAGAAATTGCAAGTTATATACAGGAGAATGAATCTACTAATCAGACTTCCACACATAAGCCACCACATCGTTGGCTAGTTAAGGTCCTGATAAGGTGTACTTTGGAGCTCGGCACGGCCCAAAGCACGCATACAAGAGATTATGGTGTCTGGAGCAAGGATGCACACAACTGAACTGAAAGCATTTGTCATATATTTCCCTGGATCGAAAAGTCTCAAATTGTGAGTTTTATCAGGAAGCCAAGCGACATATAACTCAGCCTCTTATCTTTTTTTCTTTTTGATGTTATATCTTCTTGTAATTGTCATTCGTCGGCATTAAAACAAATCTTAGATAACTCCGGAATAACTTAAAGCACAAAACGTCAAGGAACTTAGGAAGATAATTATCCGCAGCCGCAATGCATTTTCTCTAATAAAAGCGCAACGAACTAAAAATTACGGCAAGTGGTACAAAATTGAAGTAAATTTAAGTCTGAGGCTTGCGCGTGACCTAGCCCTGCCTTTGTGTCGCCTATCATGTTGCAGATACGTCAAAAAAAAATTTGAAAAAGCGAAATTTTGACGCCTTAGGACTACAAAAAAATTTAACCTTACGTGAAAGATAAAACTAAATTAGAGAAGAGAAGGGGCCCACGTGTTGTGTTTTAAAGATAATACAATTACGAATAGAGATACTGTTTTTGTGGCAAAATATTCAACGCAAAAAGGCCCTGTAAGTTGAAGTAGCTATAAATAGAAACATACGATAATCGAAACATAGCGGGACTTATTACTCCCCATTAATTAGAGAAGGCTCGTAAATTGAAAAACGTGGAGAACATTAAACAACTCGGGATCTAGATAAACTATGCTGCCATCGGAGTCAAAAAAAGGTACTATAAAGATCCTTCTAGAACAATCTTATAATAATTTTTGATCGGTTGAAAGACCCTGATAAATAGAAAGAGAGAGGCGCAGATAACCCGTAATTATGGATAGATTTGGATTAAATTGAGATATGTCGGCTGAATACAATCTTCTCCCCTCAAAAAGAACAATTCGGTTGAAGAAGGAGGGTAAAAAAAGACTGTGGTAGTGTACTATTGTACAATTGGATTTCTTGGCTGCTAAGAAAAAGGAAAAATATTTTCTTATGATTCTAATTGTATGTGTGTTTGGATGCATTTTGATCAAAGCTTTAATGACAAGAAAGTTACAAGCGCTACCACACGACAAGAAAATTAAAAAGGCATTCATTCTATATCTTGGCGTTTAATAAGACTTTTATTGTATATAATTTTTCATGGCATTTAATCGGCACGTATATGGACTGGTAAAACCATGAGAGCAATGATGCAAAATACATGACCTTTGGCAAATCTAACACACAAGGGGACAGAGTCCTTGACAAGAGATACTCTAATCACATCTTACACGTGCATGTGTCATCTATGAGAGCCTCTTGGCCCTGTCAATGTAACATGAACCGACATGGGTCTGGGATTGCTATATATTCCAAGTTCCATTTACTCTACTGTTGTATTAAAAAGATAAGAAAAAAGAAAAAAAAAAGAAGAATCAAAGAAGAAGAATTGCAACATTCATTTGTATATAACATTGTATGACAAAAACTAAATAAGACAATTAATCCTGTATATACACATCTTTGTGTAATGTTCTGCAACTTTAAATAAACTCCCCAGAAAGATATATCTAACTCCATTAATCATCCATCCGGAAGACAAAGATCAGTTGAGAATATAAATACCGTTACATATCCCCCTCTTTTCTTGATTGAAAAATTAATTTCTATTTCATACTTCTTTCTGTAGAATAAAACATATCGACAACAAAGAGCTGAAGTTAAGCATAGTATCAATAACGTTTTTACTTCACTTCCTACATATACTTGCAGTCTTTTTTATAATTTCATAAAGTATAATATTTATTATCTTTTGGCGCTTTTTTGATAATACACCTCAGCTAATTATAATAATAATCTGCATTAAATTAGCCAATAATCAATACTCGGTTTCGATCTATAAAGAGATTTTCAAATCCTCCCTCCCTATTGAATCGTTACTTAGAAACTTCCCAATCTTTTATCCAGTTGCAAAAACGATCATCAAAAAGATCAACAAATAAGACATTTACTACAGTATATTTCCTACTTACTAAGTTGCAATGTCAAACCCAAAAGAGAATTCATCAATAAGCGACTCGCAACGAAGAAACACTGATTCTTCATTATCAGAAAAATCAATGACAAACACACCTACAACCAACAACACTAAAGCTGATCAAGGTTTAGTATCACAAGAATACTATAGACTACCAATTGACCAAGTAGCCAAAGAATTCAATACTGATACATCAAATGGTTTATCATCAAAAGAAGCAGAATCAAGAGTTTCCACCTATGGACCAAATAATCTTGGAGAAGAGGATTCCATATCCTACACCAAAATCTTAGCCCATCAAGTTTTCAATGCCATGATTTTGGTATTGTTCATCAGTATGATTATTGCTCTTGCCATTAGAGATTGGATTTCCGGTGGTGTTATTGGATTTGTTGTTGGTATTAATATCCTAGTTGGATTTGTACAAGAAGTCAAAGCTGAAAAAACCATGGGTTCGTTGCGTAACTTGTCATCACCAACAGCAAGGGTAACTAGAAATGGAGACGACATAACTGTTCCTGCTGAAGAAGTTGTACCTGGTGATATTGTTCATGTTAAAGTTGGTGATACCGTACCTGCTGACTTAAGATTGTTTGATTCAATGAATTTGGAAACTGATGAAGCATTGTTGACCGGTGAATCATTACCAGTTCAAAAAGATCATACACTTGTTTATGGTGATTATTCCGTACCTATCCCAGTCGGTGATAGATTAAACTTGGTGTATTCTTCATCAATTGTTTCCAAAGGTAGAGGTTCAGGTATTGCTTATGGAACTGGGTTGAGCACTGAAATTGGACAAATTGCTCAGTCATTGAGAGGCAACTCTGGTTTGATTCGTAAAGTTGACAAGTCCAATGGTAAACCTAAAAAGAGGGAATATGGTCGTGCTTGTGCTGGAACTATTTATGACATTATTGGAAATATCCTTGGTATAACTGTTGGTACTCCATTACAAAGAAAACTTTCATGGTTGGCCATTTTCTTATTCTGGGTGGCTGTTGTTTTTGCTATTGTTGTCTTGGGTTCACAAAAGATGATTGTTAATCGTGAGGTTGCCATTTATGCCATTTGTGTGGCATTATCAATGATTCCATCGGCATTGATTGTTGTCTTGACCATCACTATGGCTGTTGGTGCTCAAGTTATGGTTTCAAAAAATGTCATTGTTCGTAAATTGGACTCATTAGAAGCACTCGGTGGTATTAATGATATTTGTTCCGACAAGACTGGTACTTTAACTCAAGGTAAAATGATTGCCAAAAAAGTTTGGTTACCAAATGTTGGTACTTTAGAAGTACAGAATTCAAATGAACCTTATAATCCAACAGTTGGTGATGTTAGATATGCACCATGTTCACCATTTTTCATTAAAGAAACCGATGAAGAAATTGATTTTAATAAACCATATCCTGATCCAATGCCACAAAGTATGCACAATTGGTTGATGACTGCTACTTTAGCCAATATTGCCACAGTTAATCAAAGTAAAGACGAAGAACTGGGAGAGTTAGTATGGAAAGCCCATGGAGACGCTACTGAAATTGCCATTCAAGTATTCACCACCAGATTAGATTATGCTAGAGAATCTCTTGTTGACGGATTTGAGCACATTGCTGAGTTTCCCTTTGACTCGTCAATCAAAAGAATGTCTGCCATTTATAAGGACAAAAAAACTGGTGAAACTAGAGTGTACACTAAAGGTGCTGTTGAAAGAGTTGTTCAGTTGTGTACCACTTGGTATGGTGAAGGTACTGATGATTCACAAGAATTGAAAGAATTAACCGATTCTGATAAACATTTGATTGAGGAAAACATGACGGCATTATCATCTCAAGGTTTAAGAGTGTTGGCTTTTGTTACCAGAACAATTGATGGTGATTTTGATGATCGTGAAAAGGTTGAAACCAACTTAACTTTCCAAGGTCTTATTGGTATTTATGATCCACCAAGAGAAGAAACTGCCGGTTCAGTTAAATTGTGTCATAAAGCGGGTATTAATGTTCATATGCTTACTGGTGATCACCCGGGTACTGCCAAAGCTATTGCACAAGAAGTTGGTATCTTGCCTCACAACTTGTACCACTACTCAGAAGAGGTTGTTAAAGTGATGGTTATGACTGCCAATGAATTTGATGCTTTATCCGATGATGAGATTGATAAATTACCCGTGTTACCATTAGTTATTGCTCGTTGTGCCCCACAAACTAAAGTCCGTATGATTGACGCTTTACATCGTCGTGAAAAATTTGCTGCCATGACTGGTGATGGTGTTAATGATTCACCATCGTTGAAAAAGGCTGATGTTGGTATTGCTATGGGTCTTAACGGATCTGATGTTGCAAAGGACGCTTCTGATATTGTTTTAACGGATGATAATTTCGCATCCATTTTGAATGCTATTGAAGAAGGTAGAAGAATGTCAGCTAATATTCAAAAATTTGTTTTGCAATTATTGGCAGAAAATGTTGCTCAAGCATTATACTTGATGATTGGTTTAGCTTTTATTGACGAATCGGGATTTTCAGTTTTCCCATTATCTCCAGTTGAAGTGTTGTGGATTTTAGTTATTACTTCGTGTTTCCCTGCCATGGGATTAGGTCAAGAGAAGGCTAGTGATGATATTTTGGAAAAACCGCCAAACAATACCATTTTCACATGGGAAGTGATTATTGATATGTTGGGATACGGGTTCTGGATGGCATGTTCATGTTTGCTTTGTTTTGTTGTTATCGTCTTTGGTAATGGAAATGGAGATTTAGGAGTTGATTGTAATTCAATGGATGCTGATGTCGATGTATGTGGATTAGTTTTCAGGGGAAGATCAGCTTCATTTGCAAACATGACTTGGTGTGCTTTAATTCTTGCTTGGGAATGTATTCACCCAACCAATTCCTTATTTTACATGAGACAAGATACTGATAATCCATGGTGGAAACAAACTGCTATTGATTTGTGGGATAATCAATTCTTATTCTGGTCAGTTATTGGTGGATTTGTTACCGTGTTCCCAGTCGTTTACATCCCAGTTATCAACACTAAAGTATTTCTTCATAAGGCTATTGGATGGGAATGGGGAGTTGCGATTGCATGTTCGGTATTGTTCCTCCTTGGTGCTGAAGCTTGGAAATGGGGCAAACGTGTGTTCTTTAGAAGATTGACCAACAAAAAGGCGAACAATCCTGAATATGAATTGGAAAGAAATGATCCGTTCCAAAGATATGCATCCTTCTCAAGATCAGGTACTATGGATAACCAAAAATTCTTGGTTTAACCTTCATAGTGAAAGTTTTCATTGTACATTATTTGAAGTCATAGATTTTTATATATAACATCGTTGCATTTTTTATTTATAATATAACATTACATATACGTTTAATTGGTTGATGCTGTTTGTGTAGTTTGAGTGCAGAATTGTGCTCATGAACGATGCGTCGTTTACATCTATGTTTGATCGTATAGATTTGAAGCGTTTATTTAAATGCCCCACGATTTCTCTGTCATCCGAGGAATTGAAAAAAAAAATGAACCCTTCAAAAGTTTTTTTGCAATTTTCCAACTTTGCTTAAGTCTAGAAGGCTCACCACCTGATGATATTCCGCAATTCAATTCATAGGCAAACTATACGTTTGTTCTCTCATTCTTCACCATTCAGATCATCATATAACCAAATCACTAGAAAAACCGTTTCTGACATCCATCAATTTTACCACTCACAAAAGCCCATTTCGGTAGTAACGGCCCATGATTTTATAACTGCAAAACTTGTGGATGCTGGTGAGATAGATATTTGTTTAGTTGGTGACTCACTAGCGAATACTACTTTGGGATACCAAGATACTAATGAATTGACCTTGGATGAAATGATGTATCATGTCAAATCGGTTCTGAGAGGTAATGACAAATCATTGATTATTGCTGATTTACCATTCGGATCATTTGAGGCATCAGTGGAACATGCAACCAAATCAGCTATAAGGTTAGTGCAACAAGGTAAAGTTCAAGGAGTCAAGCTAGAAGGTGGTAATCAAGAAAATATCCCCACTATTGAAAAATTAATTTCAGTAGGGATACCAGTGATGGGACATGTTGGATTAACTCCTCAGAAACATAATGCCATAGGTGGATTCAAATTACAAGGTAAAGATGCCAAAGGAGCGTTGGATATTTATCAAGAATGTTTGAATTTACAAAAAGCTGGTGTCTTTGCAATAGTATTGGAATGTATCCCCAATAAAATAGCTCAATACATAACAGAAAACTTGTCAATACCTACAATTGGAATTGGTGCTGGTCCCTATTGTTCAGGACAAGTACTTGTCATTTCAGATATGTTGGAGTTAAAGAATCCTGAAGAAAGTCATATTGCCAAATTTGTGAAACCTTATGCACAATTTTATCAATTGGGAGTTGACGC
This sequence comes from Candida orthopsilosis Co 90-125, assembly GCF_000315875.1. Classification (NCBI taxonomy): domain Eukaryota; kingdom Fungi; phylum Ascomycota; class Pichiomycetes; order Serinales; family Debaryomycetaceae; genus Lodderomyces; species Lodderomyces orthopsilosis. Next base: position 1,482,542 of record NC_018295.1, read on the forward strand.
TATGAAACAATATAAAGTGGAAGTAGAAACTAAACAGTTTCCTTTAGCTGACGAACATGGGTACAAGGTTAAAAAGGATGTTTTCGAGCAATTCAAACAAGAAGCACAAAATCTTGAAAGGGACTAGTGGTGGAGTATAGTTATTGTAAATAGGACAATAAAGGTGGAATTGACGCTTTTAGAGTGCAATTGTAGTACACTATGGGGTAATTGTGTATGTTAGACCAAGCCGCGACCGCTGAAGATCTCACTACGCCAGCTCATTGCGCGCGCAGAACGGAGAATCCCCGCGAAGCAACTTTATTCAATCAATGTTCTACTGGATGGCCGAAAAGAGCCCTAATACAATCATCTTCTCTGAGTGTGAGCAACCCAAGTATTTCACTATAGAGACAAGCAGACCATCATTTGGATATGCTACTGACAATACGCCAAGGGTGGAAATGTTCCGGGTATCCCATAAAGGGGAGTAGTGCGCGCTACATAAATAATACTTTCATACATACTTTCATACGCCAAAGCAAGATTTGCAAAATTTCTTCTTCTTCTTCGTCATCATTACAAATATCAATTGCAAACTACTACTCCTCCTCAACGTCAATTGTAATCAACAAAATGGCTAGCATCAATAATAGTTTTCTTATGAACCACACTTGTCTAAGAATCAAGGATCCCAAATCCGTTGATTGGTGGCAAGAAAAATTGGGTATGAAGTTAATTGCTACAATTCCATTTGATACTTTTACACTATACATGTTAAATTATGAAACTGAAAAGAATAAACATTTGAATTGGGCTGCTCGTGAAGGTGTTTTGGAGTTATGCTATAATCATGGCGGCACTGCTGAAATCAACAATGGTAATGGTGACAAAGATAAAGGTTTTGGGCATGTTTGTATTTCAGTTGATAATATTGAAGCTGCTCAAGAACAATTTTTGGCAAATGGCATTAGATTTAAAAAGAAATTGTCAGATGGGCGTCAACATAACATTGCGTTTCTTTTATCGGATCCTGAAGATTATTGGGTTGAAGTTATTGAAAATGGAATCGATAAGAAGGAAGGTAAGACTGATATTGCCTCATATAGACTCAACCACACTATGGTCAGAGTTAAAGATCCGGAAGTTTCATTAAAATTCTACCGTTCATTAGGGTTCAAATTGTTTTCCAAAAAGGATTTTCCTGAAGCTAAATTCAGTTTATACTTCCTTGGTTATAATCATGACTCAAATTTTAAAGAAGGTACTATGCCATGGGAAGAACAACTGAAAAGAGAATCTATTTTAGAATTGACTCACAATTGGGGAACTGAAACCGATTCTGATTTCAAAGGATATCATAATGGTAACAGTACTGAAAATGGTGAAGTACAAGGATATGGTCACATCTGTATTTCATGTGATGATCCAGCTACTTTCTGCAAAGAATTGGAACAAGCTTATGGAGATAAGTTGGATTGGTCAGTGAAGTTTAATCAAGGTAAAGCAGTCAAAGGAATTGCGTTTATTAGAGATCCTGATACGTATTCAATTGAGATTTTATCTCATAATCTTTTTGAGGAGAGAATGGGAAAGCTTTAAATCGAGTTATGGGTAAATAGTAAGAAGTCTATAGTATATATATATACATATTTATGAAATTAAAATACTGTGAGTAATGTGATAGGTAGGAGTGGAAGAGGAAGGACTAGACCTTTTTCAATTGCAAAATCTGCGCTACCATTAGTAAGCAACATTGGAGCATTCACTATATCATTCTGGCTTAGTTTTATCAAGTAGTTATGAAATAGAAATTAAGCAGGTAATATTGAATAAATGTTTAATTCTGTTGATGAAAGTGAGAAGATCGGGCTTTATCTGTTTCCGTATATCTCCCTTGTTATCAATTACTAAGCTTAGATATATAATTAAAAGTTGGTCGTGTATTTGTGGGAAAGAAATGACAGAACACAAAACTCTCATTACAAAGCAAACATCAATCTCTTTGTCTCTCTCCTCAAGATGTCTATATAAATATCAATCGACAATTCTCGCCATTCGATTATATCTTTACAATTCATTTATGATTAGGAGTTTTATACCCAAATCTTATACATTCACACCCTTAGTCAATAAAAGATATTCTTCAATTTCAAATATGGTTTCTGCTCAAACTAAACAAAAAGTTGAACAATTGATCAAAGAAAAACCAATTTTCATTGCTTCTAAATCTTATTGTCCATACTGTGCTCAAACTAAAAAGACGATTGAAGCTTTGACCAAAGATGCTTATATTATTGAATTAGATGAAGAAGCTGATGGTGGTGAAATTCAAGAGGCTTTGGCTGAATTGACTGGTCAAAAGACTGTACCAAATGTTTTCATTGGTGGTCAACATATTGGTGGTAACTCAGATGTTCAACAATTGAAATCTGCTGATCAATTGGAGCCAAAGATCAAAGCTGCTTTGTAAAGAGATATAGAGATGTATAGTGTGAGCTTGATCGATTGATATCTATATGTATTTTATGAGTCCTGCAGCATTGTAAGATGAATTCGCGACATTAGAGAGAACAGTTTTTTTATTTTTTTTTTTCGAATCTCTTCGTCAGAGTGAATCTCCAACCAATTTGATTCAATCTATCAATGTCAAACGTTAGTTTACAGATTAGACAAGCTGTTCCTGCTATTGATTCGGTAGTGGCTGATTATGCTGTTGGGTACATTCAGCATGTATCGGATGCTACCGAAGATAGTGTTCGTGCTCAAAGAATCAATATCTCCGATGAAATGGCTTTTTTAAATAGCTTATTGATTTCAGCTGGTGGTCCATCTGACAAAGTCAAAACGTTAACTGATTCCATTACAGAGCAGTTGAGTGAGAAATTGAAAAAGAATATGGAGAAATTGGCCATTACTGGTGACACTTCAAAGCGTTTACTTGATATTAATGTGTTGCAAAATAACACCAAAAGAGATATTAATACATCACTTGCTTTGTTATCAGCAAGTAATGATATTGAACACACTGGTAGAGTAATGGAAAGTAGAGTTGATAAAAAGAAGTTGGAGAAACAAGAAAGGAAAATTGCTAAAAAAGTGGCTAAACGTAATAACAAATTTGTCAAGTATGAAGCATCGAAGTTATTAAATGAAAAACAAGAACAAGACTATGATTCATTTTTTCTTGAAATTAATCCACTTGATTTTGGTTCCAGTGCTGGTAAATCCAAAGATATCAAAATTGACAACATTGATTTATATGTTGGTGATGGTCAAAGAATCTTGAGTGAAGCTTCATTAACTTTAGCTTATGGAAGAAGATATGGTTTAGTTGGTCAAAATGGTATTGGTAAATCTACTTTATTGAGAGCCTTGTCGAGAAGAGAATTGAATGTTCCTAAACACATTACCATTTTACATGTTGAGCAAGAAATTAGGGGTGATGATACTCCTGCCTTGCAAAGTGTCTTGGATGCTGATGTTTGGAGAAAGAGTCTATTACAAGAGGAACTGAAGATTAATGAAAGAATCAATGAGATTGAGAACTTGAGAAAAGAATTTGATGAGGAGTCATTGGAAGTGAAGAAGCTTGATAATGAGCGTGACGATTTGGAAAACCACTTACAAGAAATTAGTGAAAAATTGAATGAAATGGAATCCGATAAAGCTGAAAGTAAAGCAGCTGGTATTCTTTATGGATTGGGTTTCACTAAGGAAACCCAAAATGTTCCAACAAAACAATTTTCAGGTGGTTGGAGAATGAGATTATCCTTGGCAAGAGCTTTGTTTTGTCAACCTGATTTATTGTTATTGGATGAACCTTCCAATATGTTGGATGTTCCATCCATTACCTTCTTGGCTAATTACTTACAAACTTATAAATCAACAGTACTTGTCGTCTCACACGATCGTGCATTTCTTAATGAAGTGGCTACCGATATCATTCACCAACATTCAGAAAGATTAGATTATTATAGAGGTGCCAACTTTGATTCCTTCTATGCCACAAGAGAAGAAAGAATTAAGAATCAACGTCGTGAATACGAAAGTCAAATGGCCTATAGACAACATTTACAAGAATTTATTGACAAGTTTAGATACAATGCCGCTAAATCGCAAGAAGCACAATCACGTATCAAGAAGTTGGAAAAATTACCAGTATTGGAACCTCCTGAAGATGATAAAGTTGTCACTTTTAAATTTGCTGAACCTGATAGTATTTCACCACCTATTTTACAAATGCAAGATGTTAGTTTTGGTTATGATCCAACGAAATTACTTTTCAAAAATGTCAATTTGGATGTTCAAATGGATTCAAGAATTGCATTTTGTGGTGGTAATGGTACAGGTAAAACAACACTTTTAAAACTTATTATGGAACAAATTACTCCTTTGGAAGGATATATTAATAAAAATGGTCGTTTGAGAATTGGATATTTTGCTCAACATCATGTTGATGCTATGGACCTATCACTTTCGGCAGTTTCTTGGATGAGTCAAACATTCCCTGGTAAAACCGATGAAGAATATAGACGTCATTTAGGTTCATTTGGTATTACTGGTCCCTTGGGTTTACAAAAGATGCAATTGTTGTCTGGTGGTCAAAAATCAAGAGTTGCATTTGCGGCATTATGTTTAAATCAGCCACATATTTTAATCCTAGACGAACCTTCAAATCACCTTGATACTCAAGGTTTGGATGCGCTTGCCGAAGCAATGAGGAATTTCAAAGGTGGTATATTGATGGTTTCTCATGATGTTGCGATAATTGATAAAGTTTGTAATGAAATTTGGGTGGCAGAAAATGATACTATTTCGAAGTTTCCTGGTAATATTCATGATTATAAGAAACATATTCTTGAATCGGCTAACATTGCTGGTGTTGTGAAGAGACATTGATTGGGGGAAGGTAGTATAGATTATACAATATATAACTGTGTTTATTCTTTATTGCCGAGGATGATGTAATTCCGGTGCGACATCAAACTGTAAAAACATCTCTTTTTTAACGTTTTGACTAAGAGATATAATAAATCTGCTTATCAAAAATATTCCAACAGAATGGTTCTACTAGGTTCTATAGGACTTAAATTCAAGTTAGGTATAGGAATCGTTTCCATATATGCCTCATTAGAAGCATACTTGTTTATACGGACCAAATATGTAATCAAATCTCGAAAGGATGAGTATCAAAAATTGCTCAAACAGCAACAACAACAGTCACAGTCACAACAGTCACAACAGTCACAACTCCCCCATGGTCAACTTGCTAATCTAGACTATTCCAAATTCAAATCTGCAACTGTTGCAGGAATGTTTATCAACCCATTTGATGAATATAGACCACAAACTGCATTTGAATTCATACTTGTACGAATAATGGAATTATTTGAACTGTTGTATGGAAACACATTTGAAAAACATGCTAAATTGCCTCATCCTCATGATGGCGCAGTTGAAGTTGAAGATGAATTAAAGTTGTTTAAACCTGATTTGGAGAGGTATAAAGCCAATTCGCAGGTTTTACAACAATGTATCCAGAATAGTGACTTCAAAGAATTGTATCAGAAGCAAAGTAGTGGGTTGTTTTTCAAATCTGGTCTACCCTCGATTAATCAACAATTGTTGTTTACTTGGCTAGGTCAATCATGTACGTTATTTCAAATATCAGGAATCAATTTCTTGACTGATCCGATTCTAAGTGATCATTTGATAACACCTTCCTTCGGACCAAAAAGATTAACAAAATCACCCTTATCTTTTGAAGATATCAAACATGCCACTAATAATAATCTTGATTTCATATTGGTGTCACATGATCATCCTGATCATTTAGAAATGGATCTTGTTGATAAAATACGAAATGAAAGTTGTTGGATTGTACCATTGGGGTTGAAAAGTAAATTAGCTCGAAGGGGGGTACATAAAGTAATAGAACTAGATTGGTGGGATACGTTAGATATAACAAAATATATCACCCGGCATGAGGACAACAACTCCAATTTCCCAGATAAATATGAAATTGAATGTGTTCCATCCATGCATTGGTCAGGAAGATATGTTGTTGACTCAAATAAATCATTATGGTGTTCCTACATTGTAAAACGTAATGGACAATCAATAGTGTATCATGCTGGAGATACAGGATACCTGAAGGAGTTATTCGACATTATTGGTTCCCAAAATGGACCTGTTACATTGGCCCTTTTACCAATTGGCCAATATTGTCCTAGTTGGCATCAAAAACCACGGCATATCTCTCCAGAAGAAGCATTGCGAGTATCACAACAAATATCAGCTACTTTCATGAAGGGAATACATTGGGGAACATTCAAACTTAGTGGTGAACCAATTTTAGAACCAAAGAATTTATTAACTAAGTTAGCAACTTCAATGGGGAAAGCTAATGAGTATAAAGTACCTCAATTTGGATTAACTTATTTATTGGATTTAGAACATAATAAAGAAATAGACTTACATGTATAGAGTTTATAAAGATTTTGATAAGAAGATATCATAAATTAAGCTGATTGTAAGCTCAATCAAAAGACTTATTACCCTTCTGTTTTCTGCTATTTACATGTGTACACTTAATTTTGTTTTTATTGTTCATTAGTCGTAAACCCCCTCCTTCATAGAAACATCGATTCCCTCGGCATCCTCCACCGGCATGTGCCACCTGCCTCCTCTCTCGTGAATCGTATATTTCTTCTTTAATCTCTGTAAATAGCAGTCAATTTAGCTCTTTGATTAGCAATCATATTCCTTTGCAATTCCAAATACTGGCCATCGGATCTAATTACTGATCCGATAGACATAAACAACCCAAAAGTCCCTACTGACCCCATTATGTATTGTCCTAAAGTTCTCATTACTCCATTGGGGCCAGCACCATTTTGTAAGATGGAAAATCCACCAAATAATACCCCAACACATACACCAACTGTTGAGCCCATTAACGCACCCATTTTGAATTTGTCCCAGTTTGATGGTTGATGACCTACGTATTGGTATTGTTGAACTGGTGGCATGATCTATCGAGAATGTAGCTTGTCTGTGGTAAGTTGACTTGTCTGCTTGTTATTGCTCAAAAGCCGTTGTGACTCTCAAAAAGACTAAAAACTTTTTTTTCCAATTCATCCAATGGAAACTTTCTTTAAGACACGACCGACCGACCAAACCAGAAAGAAAGTTCAACTTTCATAAACTAAACCAAATCAAACCAAACCAACTGACCAGTTGTGGAAAAACCAGATTGACCTACAAACCTATCCTTTTACAGACTATAACAAAGAGACTTAAAGAAACAACTATTAATTGGGACTAACATGGGATCCAACACTTCAAAACCAGAGACCAAAGTCTTTACACCAACAACACCAGTTGATTTCAGTTCAACTTTCTTGTCACAATTGGAACAATCTCCAGAGGTACGTTTTTAAAAAGAACTTCTACTTCAACACTCAACTCTGGCTGTTGATCAAAAGAAATATCTACAATTGGACCAATTACTAACTCCCTCTCTTATAGTCAGATTATTCACGAGCTCAATATACTGAGAAGTATATTCAAGATAGAGTAGCTGAAGAATTACAAAAATTGGAAACGCAAACCATCAAACAGTTTAAACAAACCACCAATGATGCAATTAACAAAGACAGTAATAGTAGTAAATCCAAACTTTCAGTAATTGAATCAAATGCCAAGATTGCTAAACTAACTAAATTATTGCAAGATAATGCCAAATTAGAACAAGTTAATATAACTCCTGAATTGAAAGATTCAAGAGACAAAGTAATTGCATGTTTGAAAGATAATCAAGGTAAGAGTCTCAATTGTTGGGATGAAGTTGAAACTTTTAAAACATTGGTAAGAAACTTATAGACAAGTAAAGTAAGAGTAATCATATTTTACCATACCAAATGTGTTTCTGTTTGAGTGTGTATTTTCTGTGTAATCTATAACGCTAATCCTTTATAAATCAACAACAACGCTGAATCACTTTCACCACCGCCAGCCAACATGGCAATCTTTTCCCTAGATACAGAGCTCACCTTATCATCATTGAAAAGCCACCAATTTTCACCTTCAAGATCATTAGGATCTTTAACATATGCCTTATAATGTCCACCATCTGCACTAGCTCCCATATGAGTTATTACTGCATTGAGTTCATAAACAGACGATGGATTTTCAGTGGTAGTTTCAAAATTAACTCCAGGAAGAGCAGTGGTTAAATCATCTTGAAATTTACTTTTAATTGAAGCAATTTTCAATTCTTCATCTTCCTTGTTGATAATATCCTTTTTAGCCTTTTTAAAATCACGTTTTAAATCTAAATTGTCCTTTTCAACTTTTCTAATAATATCACGATTCTTGTTCTTTTCTTCCTTGATGGAATCGTCTAAAAATTCTGAAAGGTCCAATTCAAATGGGAATTGAACTTTTCTTAGAATTTTGGATTTCTTATTAATATCTCTTCTCCAAAAAAATCTAATGAAATGAACAACCAAAAATTTGGGCAATCTGGTAACCTTTTTTGAAACTTCATATTCGGTATCAGCATTTAATGCATCATTGTGTTTGGTGATGGTTTCAGTCAATCCACCAAGAATACCATCTCTCAAGAAATTCGTTTTGATATCAATATGACAATTCAATTTAAACGCATCCTCGATGCTGTATGAAACTTCCTCTTCACTATTTGATAAACTCTTTGTAGCTACATTGAATTCAATTTTAAATAAATCAGCAATTTTCAAATTCAGTTTCAAAGTGGTCAAAATTTGTGAAAATGCTTCTTCAGCATCTTGTTGAGCATAAATTCCATTTCTTTGTTCAGCAAATTGAGGATAGACATTTCTAAACACGGTTAAAAATAAAGCAATGCTTACCGTTCCTTGTTTCTTTTCCATTTGTTGGAACGTGTTTCTTAAGGCAATAGTGAAATTATCTGTTCCCTTGTACTCCAGAATATTATTCCTCACATCATCAATTTGATAAAGAATTTGTAAACTCGAATTAAGGTAACATGTATTACCATAGTTGGGAATACCAACAGGGTTATTGTCGACTTTGGTAACATCTCCCATATCTTCAATAAATTTAGGTTTTTCAATAGGTGCCGTCAATTTGTCGGGAGTTCCCAAAACCATAACTGGTTTGCTAAAATCCAAAGACGATAATGGAGTATCATCGTTTAATTTACCTCCTTTGACTAAGATCTTTTGTCTTTCTGGTGGAATCAATGTTTGTTCTTGAATCTTCTTTTTCAAATCGATTCCAGTGTCACTTCCACCAACTTCAAAAGTGTAGGTCTTTCCTGCATTCTTTATGGTGACTTGTTAATTGTTAGTACTAACTCTATAAATATACCGGGCGTGAACTCTTATACATACTTGTTGTACTCATATTTCCTAGTGGCAAAATCCTAAAGTAATACAGTTGTGTCAAATGTTTAACTTTTTCGCTCACTCTTATTAATATGAATTAATATTGTTTTTTGCATCTATAAAACAATGAACGTATCTAACAGAGATTCTCAGCTTTACTTTCAGGTACGGTTGGTATGTATATATTATCTACTCCTCTATCAAACTGTATTGGTTTAACAATATACAATCACCTCCACGCTCTTGGTCTAATCCATATATGTACAAAATCCCCTCTGAAGTGACAACATTTACATGTAAAAGATGATCCAGGTCTCTACTATCCACTTGATTTAGCGAAAGTGATTCTTGTCCACTGCTCACGTTGTTTATCATTGCAATCGATTTGAGGTCTTTATTTTTTGCATCAATCTTGATTGAAGCAAAATGCCTCGTGGGTTCCAAAATCGAAGAAAATCTAGATGGCAAATAATCACCCATTTTTTGTGCTGCTTTTCGACCCAATGTTTGTGACGATCGTCTAATTAATCTAGCAACGGAAAGCCTATTTTGATCAACGACTGGCGCATTGATATCTTCAGAGTTAACACTGTTAAACGAGTTGGATGAGCCTTGAGAAAGTTTCCTCTGTTTCGTGGGTATCTCTGCCTCGTCATCCTCATCATCAACGTCCATATTATCTTCCATATCATCCGAGTCATCTTCATCCCCCTCTCGTGCATTCTCTGGTTCTTCTTCAATTGTTTTGATTTTCTTTTTCTGTTTATTCTCCAATGCTTCTTCTTCACCCAATCTGAAAACATGCACCGTTAGACTTGAACTTGTAGCTAGGACATACTTGTTATCATTGCTAAACTGCAAAGAGTATATTTTTGTGGGGTAGGATCCTCTTCGAAATTGAAACAATTTAACTCCTGTATTTGTATCAAATACTCGAACAATCGTACCTTTATCAGATGCAGTAGCAATGAGCGATCCATCACTTGAGAAACTCATGGCAGCAATATCATTTTTATGAGCACTTATCGCCATAATTGGAAGAAACTTGTTTATATTGAAAACTATCAAATCTCCCTTGTTGGATGTAGCATTACCTGCTGATTTGTTTGCATTAGACTTGTTTTGATGACTATTGTGAAGATTCGAAAGGGTTTCTGTAGCACTAGGTGGAGAAGGATATGCTAATAAACAATTGTTTGCATCATATGACACTGTACACAATCCTAGTGGATTGGAATTGGTCTTTACCGTTTGAAGTAATTTCATCGTTTTGATTTCATATATATATAGTTGCGATTCCAAAACCACAACAAGATAATCATTAGTCAATTTAATATTCAATATTGATGTTGGGAAAAACAATGAACATATCGTACTATTTGTCTTTGTATTTTTAATCTTCAATTCTCTAGGTGATGACCCTATTTCATTGCCTAATGGAGTAATCGCTATTAGTGAAGTGGTATAGAGCATTTCTATTATATTGACACAATCATCTTTGTAAGAACAACATCGACCAAATTTCTGCTCCACATTGACAATCTTGTAACCCGTTTTTAAACCAAGTGCAACGCATGTCAAATCCTGATTAAAGTTGAGATAAGTAACTGGAAAGTCATTCATGATGCCAAAGTGAAGGTATGGGAATTTATGGTTGACTAATGTCTCAACACTCAAACAAATCGATGATTATCAAATGTTTCTATTTTAGTAAAATGGCTCTCTACTTTTTGTTGTGCGCGCTAGTGAAGAAAATCATTCACCCATTCAATTACCCTTTACAAAATCATATTAAACACAACCAGTAGCAAGACAAGCTCCATAGAGGTACAAAAACTACTGTACATGAGTATGACCCCTAGCAAATGACTTCTTAAGCATATTGCTAACAACGTTAGCACCCACAAACTGGTCTACGGCTTAGAGTAGGGATAAGTTGGGCTTTTGCAACCGCAGAAAAAGAACAAACATGTAAACTCTTGAAACCAAGCGGCAGAGGGAGAGAAGCATGAAATCATCGCCCTTTACTGATACTAGCCACTCGAGTAATTTGTGTGACGGCATTATTATATAGCATGAAGAAATGGCAAAAACTTCTGCAAAAAAAGGGGCGAACTGGGAATCGAACCCAGGGCCTCTTCGAAATTTATGCTCAGGTAGTTAAGCCCAAACGAAGAATCATACCACTAGACCATTCGCCCAATTTACAAAAAAAAATCCTCAGACTTTTCTACAGTCAGCAAAATTCTGAGGAGTTCGGCAATTCTTCTCATACTTTTTCTATATCCTGGATTTTTATTTTCTATAAGCTGAGGTTCTCTCAATCTAAAAATGACTCTGGTACTGTCTTAGGTCACTTTAATATCAAAAAAGTTTACAAACCAAGTGATTAATTGACATGTCTCACGATTATGACATTGTTTATCATAATATTGTTGCAAAATATTAGAATATACCGACTGCTTGTGCATTGCTTTTCATTATATATTATATATCCTATTATCATTGTTCAATTAACTCAAATGTAGTTGTAATGGACTAGCTCCAGCGTGACGGGTGGTAACGCTTCACCTATATTACGAAGTCTCTTTATATCTAAGCCTTGTTTTCTCGAAATCAGTAAATACTTCTCAGTGATTCAGAATACTGACATAACTCGTAAATACTCAGGAAGATTCAGGAAAGACACGGAGTCTAGCTAGCCCCTGTTCACCTACTCAAATGACGCAAGTGGTCAGTAGTCCCTGGCCATATAATTAGTCTCCATAACGCTACCAAAATTCGCTATTTTCAGGTACACGCGAAAACTCAAACCAACCACCGGCCAACAAAAACATTCGACACCACCAAATCAAACACAGAATCCACTTCGATAATGATTGATGGGTGTCCCAATTTTGCAATTGAATTAAATTTTGAGGATGAGATTATAGACATTATTCAACTCCACCAAATGTTGGCACTTGTCACCAAAACATCAGTTTACATTTACCACCTGTACACTTTATTACCTTTGGCCAGTCATACGAGATCTTCTAATTCGATAGAAACCAATGGTGTTAACACAAAGACTAAGAAGAAACTAATACACAATCCACATAATGGTAGACAATCAAAACTTAACTTGTTTATCCAGACAGACTCCAATTTTCTTGTGACTTATCAAATTAGTATTGATTATTCGCATTCAATTTATGAAGTACACAATAGTAATCATGAATTAATACAAGCGGCAATACCGATGAACTATTCACTGGGTAATTTTTCATTTACTAAATTTTTACAATCAGCAACAAAATCATTTATGCAAGGAAATGATGAAGATGTATCACCTAAATTAGAAAATGTTGAAAGTATAAATAATAATTCCATTGATGATGAATTGGGTGGATATGATATTGAACCTGTAAAGTTATCTGTTTATAAAGTTTTACAAATGGGGCTGGGTGTTGGTGAACAAGAGTTTTGGTTACAACTGAATTCACATGATTTGTTTATCTTCAATTTTGCCAATGAGTCAAATGAAGAAGTCAAAACAGATTCTTTTCAAGTTGTTGATTTATCCAATTTTGAAACTAGGCTCATTGATTTATCTACATATGCATGGTTCAAAAGTCCAGCAAAGAGGATATTCTATAATCAGTATGATGATTATTTCTTATTGATTACTGAGGCGGACGAGATATTGCATATCAAGTTTGATAATGATGACCCCCACTCATTTACTGTTGGACTGGGGGATTTGAACAATGTCAGTTTTAGTCCAACTTCTAATTTGTTAATTGGCGAGGAAGGTGAAACTTGGAAGCTATTTAACCTCAAGGATAGTTTATTGGAGAAGTTGAAAACATTAGATATTCCACAGGGAAAAGTTGACTGGTCAAGTTGTGGTGATTTCTTCACCCTAATTGAAGATTCAGGAAATTGGAAAATTTTATCTCGATTCGGCAAGGTATTATTTGATACTCATCAGAAAATAAATGAATTAAATGGGAAGCATGATCATACAGGTGGATTCTTGAATGCAAAGATCGTTTTGATTGGTGAAAATTCAAATACATTGTATGTTATATCTCAAGATTCCAACAAACTTTATTACATTCCACTTTATAACATTGTTAACGATATCGTTTACGATAAAAACTACATAACTATAATTGAGAATCACCGAAATTTTGTACGGTTCCCCATGCTACCCAAATTCAGACGATTATTGCTACACCATGATAATGTTGACTTCATCGGTAAAATTGCAACATCGCAACGCAAACTAATACTATCGAAAAATTATCTTGGACAGTTGTCAATTTCATATGGTGACAACATTGCAGTGTCAACTCCCATCACTACTGGGGGATTAACTAATCATATACTTTGGTTCAATTGCAAGAACCATTTTGCCGACCCGTTAAACATTGTTGATCAATTCTGGTTTCAAGATTATCTCATTGTAGTAAACAGAAGAATCCAGCACGATTTTGAAGCCGGTGAAGACAAGAAAGAGCAATTTGTTGATGAAGTAATTGTATTTGACTCGTCGCAAACCAAGTATGGTATGAGTGGAGAAAATATTGTATTCAACAGTGATTCGTTGCTTTGGAGATATGACTTTAAGTGCACCTTTGTTGCCACTCAACTAATTCATGATGAGGATGTATCACATATAGTGATTTTGACTACTGATCATAGATTAGTTGTGCTTGACTTAGTCACCGATAAAACTGTCAATTTGGACTCAGAAACAAAACACTATCGTATATTCATTTCCACAAACAAGACTGTACATTTATCATCGCTTAAAAATAAGTTAAACTTGCATGAAACCAGACAGATTAGTATGATTGATAAACGTCACTTCCTATTCTTGCTACAGTCAGGTGAACTTTTCCTTTTGAAAAATGTTACACGATCATCGTCATTTAGCAAGACACCAATAGATGTTATCAAGCCTAGTAACATGTACGATTTGATCAATTTGAATTCAAGCATTGAATTTTTCAAATTTGTCATTGTCCCCTTCCAATTACCAGTACAATTTGTCTACTTATTCAATGGAGATCAAATTTTAATCTACGACGTTGATGAAATGGTTGCAAAAGCATGTAATAAATTACATGTCAATCAAGAAGATGTTTTTGAAACTGAAGATGAATCAGAACTTGCGCCAATTGCAATTGATACTGATGATATCTTACCATTGGAAATCGAAACTGATAATAAATCAATTAATTTAATTGGATTAGAAAATTTAACTCTGAGTTATCATCAAAGTGATTTTATAATCAAGAATAAATTAGCTCATAAATTGATTTTGAACAATTTTATCGAATTTGATTTGGTTCATCGAGGCGACTTAGAAAGCACATTTAACAAGTATAAATCATTTGCGAATTTCCAATTTTGTTTGGAGTTATTGTTGTTTAAACTCTTGGTGGAAGAGGAACATCAATCAACTTTAACTTTGAAACGACTTTTCCAATTGATTGAATTTACAGAAAGTCCTGAATCCATATACATAAATTGTTTAAGAAAGATTGAGGTTGCATATTGGGGTAAATTTTTCAATGTTTTAAACACAACACCAGTCAAATTTATGGATCGATTGATTAAATTGGATAACGTTGAATTATGTTATCACTACCTCATTGTTTATCTAAATTACAAGAAAGAAGGTGAATTAGGTGAAAATGAGAATGAACCTGAAACGTTATTGCAAACAAATGGAAATTCCGATCAATTGAGCGATGACGATAAACAAATCATACTTCAGATTATTAAAATGCTTGCTGAGAGTGAGAAATGGGATTGGTGTTTTGAACTATGTAGATTTATCAAGATCTTGGAACCATCTGGTCTGTTCTTGAAAGAAATTAAAGCTGACTTTGGGTGAATAGAGCGTATAGAAACTTCATTTTAGCCTGCATATAAACCAGCCAACCAAATTATGTCTTTTGTAATATGAAGACGAAAAAAAAAGATTATCACCAAAGCTCTAACCAAAGAGATTATCACTGGTATAGACATTATATATCACCACACATTGGTTCTTATAAAAAAACACCACACACATATATACCACATATACACACGCTATGACGTTAGCCACGCAATTTGCCGAAACCACTCGTTACTCCACCACAAACCCCGAATTAAGACGAAGGGTATTACAATTATATCGTAGATATATTAGAAATTCACGAGAATTTGCCAACTTGTATGAATTAGATATGCCGGTATCTAGTATAAAAACCAAGATTAGACAAGAATTTGAAAGACAAAGATTTGTTGATGATTTAGCTATTAAAAATGTATTGTACATGAAGGGACAAATGGAATTTCAAGAATTGATTAATTTTTGGAAACAACAATGCCATGTATTGAGATATTTTGACGATCAAAATGCCTATAATACTATTGATAAGAATGATTTTGTAAAGAATTTCTTGAGGGGAAACTAGGAAAGAGTATTTTTGAGGTTGTATATTTATTCAAAAGTGGACTTTAACTTGTATAGTAGTTATAATAATTGAACGAAGATGTTTCAAAGAAATACGATTATTTGATGTAGACTACACCTAAGCAACTTAAAACAATACTAAAGTGCTATATTAAAGCTAGCTAGTAAATATATGTAGGGTATATATGTATAAAAAAGAACAACACTATTAACCAAAGGCGAAACCAGAGAAAGGGGATGAGAAATGAAGATTTGATATCAGAAAACTTTGTTTGAAGCACTTTTTGTGATAGGAATCGGTAGTTAGATTTATTCCATTATTGCTTCTTCCAAAGGAACTTCATCAGCATAGTCCAACTCCTCTTCATCCACACTTGCTTCTTGATATTGTTGATATTCACTAACCAAATCATTCATGTTTGATTCCGCTTCAGTAAATTCCATTTCATCCATACCTTCAGATGTATACCAATGCAAGAACGCTTTTCTTCTAAACATAGCGCTAAATTGATCACCAACTCTCTTGAATAATTCTTGAATAGATGTAGAGTTACCGATAAAAGTAGCAGACATATCCAAATCTTTTGGTGGAACAGAACAGACGGCAGTTTGAACATTGTTTGGAATCCATTCGACAAAGTATGACGAGTTTCTGGTTTGAATCTTGTGCATTTCATCATCAACTTCCTTGACCGAAACTTTACCTCTGAAAAAGGCAGCAACAGTCAAGTAACGACCATTCCTTGGGTCAGAAGCAGCCATCATATTCTTTGCGTCAAACATCTGTTGAGTTAATTCAGGAACAGAAACAGATCTAAACGATTTAGAACCAATTGAAGTCAATGGAGCATATCCAACCATAAAGAAATGTAATCTTGGGAAAGGAACCAAGTTAACAGCCAACTTTCTTAAATCAGAGTTTAATTGACCTGGATAACGCAAGGAAGTAGTGACACCGGACATAACTGAGGAAACCAAGTTGTTCAATTCTGTATATGATGGTTGTGGCAATTTCAAAGTTTGTTGACAGATATTGTACAAAGCTTCATTATCAATACAGAAGGTTTCATCAGAATTTTCAACCAATTGGTGGACAGACAAAGTGGCATTATAAGGTTCAATAACAGTATCAGAAACTTTTGGAGATGGAACAACAGAGAAAGTAGCCATCATTCTATCAGGGAATTCTTCTCTAATCTTGGAGATCAACAAGGTACCCATACCTGAACCGGTACCACCACCCAATGAATGAGTAATTTGGAAACCTTGTAAAGAATCACACCCTTCAGCTTCTCTTCTAACAACATCCAAAACCGAATCGACTAATTCAGCACCTTCAGTATAGTGGCCTTTTGCCCAAACGTTGCCAGCTGAACTTTGACCAAAAATGTAGTTATCAGGTCTAAACAAGTTACCAACTTTAGATGCTTTAACATTATCAATTGTGCCTGGTTCCAAATCAACCAAAACAGCACGAGGAACGTATTTTCCAGAACTTGCCTCGTTAAAGTAAACATCTAATTTAGATTTTTGTAAGTCATCAGTACCAACGTAATTACCATTGTTGTCTAATCCATGTTCACCACAAATTGTTTCCCAAAAAGCAGCACCCTAAAATTAATATTAGTATATGGGGTTTCCTTGAAACAACTGAACTACACATTAGCTGATAAAAGCAGTTGTAGTTGTGGTAAAAGTATACATACAATTTGGTTACCACATTGACCAGTAGATAAATGAATCTAAAAAGACGAAAAAAGTTAGTACGACAATATTCTGTAAATAGAAGGGGATGGTTCTCTGCGTGTTCAACAATCAAAGATCCTTTACTTGTAATATCACGTAAGACGCGTTGTGGCTGGTCTAAATTGTGTAGTATGTGTGTGCGTGTGTGTGTGTGTGTGTGTGTGTTGATGGCAACCCAAAAATCCTACTATTTTGTTATCTTGAAGACACACATGAAACACGTTTCGAACAAAATCATATCCACTCGTAATCCATCACAATGAAGATTGTTGTAGAAACATACGATTTCTCTCATAGCTAGTTTGAAGATGAGATGTAGTAATTAGTGATTAGTTACTATAATAATTCTGTATTATCAAAAAACAAACAAAATCTCTATTTGAAGTGGTTGTCTTTTCCTAAGAGAGGGTGGGTGTGATTTTAAAATTTTTTTGATTTGGTTTGAGTCTTGAGTTTTTGTTGTTTTGTTTTGTTTTGATTTTGTTTATATGCAGGAAATCAAAGAATCAACGCGACATTAAAACAACTGTCATGACACTAAAGTTTGGACACCCGCTGTGATACGGTAATCGCCTTTTCGTACTAACTCCCAGATAGGTTGAGGAGTATATCAAAGTGGCTACAAGCACCACCACACGGCTTTAGCTTCTGCAAACCCGTCGAAAAGCAGCATATGCAAAAAAAAAAAGAAAAAAGAGAAAAGTCACGTGAATATCCAGTTTTCTTTACTTTTGTGTTATTGTTTACCATATTGCCTAATTGGGTTATATTGTTAGCAGCCTTTTGTATTGAACAGAACGATTTCAAGGAAACCTTATCAAGCTGGGCATCAGTGTACATTCTTTGCTTATTTGTGGTAGATCTCAAGAGTTTTATAAGCCGTTGTTTCTTCATAAGGGGAACTATATAAACTAGGAGAGAGATGTTAACCTTTAGGAAAAGATCTAAGAACGCGTCCTTCAAATACTTTTGATTGACACTTTCTATTTGATACAATGGTTCTACCACACATGGCCAAGAAACAACGAAATTACTTTTGATAAATATTGAACGAATCATATATATGTCTCTATAAAGTATCAAATACCGAAAACAAGGAAACAACAACGACAAGAAAATCAAAAAATAAAAGCACACAAATTAGCTTTCATCACCTCAACCATCGACAACTCCGGAAAACACCAAAATCAAACAATCTATAAACACTTTAACTTCTAATCATCTCCTCTTAAACATTTTTGGTAATCGTCACTGTAGAAATTACCCATAACACAGTAATTTTCATTATAACAATCATCGGAAATTTGAGTTCCATTCTTACTCTTACATGTTGGAACACCAGGACCATATCTATATTGAATATCAGCAAACAATTGATTGAATTCAACATTTGATTCATCCTTCAACTTGGTCAAGACTTGATTATGCCAGAATGTACCATTCAATGGCGCATCTTCTGGCCAATTGTGATCTGGATCATACAAGTCTCTAACCGAGTATTCGAATTGCCATTCTGGTTCATCACCTCCGTTGGTAAAAGTCTCATTCAAAGGGGTATAATAATTGTATGCATTAATGATGTTGAAACTTTCATTTTCAACTTCATAATATCTCCATGATGGGTTATAATTACTCAATGGAGTGATTGATTGTGCAACCCATGACATGTTAATAACATCTTCAGCAGCTTGTGATGAATTGGATGAGTAAAGGATGTGGAATTGATCTTGATGAGTATGGCCATAGAAAATATTGGCAATGGTGTATGGAGAAAATCTCTCAACAATCTTACCAAAGATACGTGATTGCAAAGGTAATGTATCGTAGTCAACAGTGGGGATATGAGCCATAATCCAAACTCTTTGTCCCTTGGATTCACTTTCTAACAACTCATTTACTAAGAATTCCCATTGTCCAAACAAATCTGGGTTAGTTGAGATATCAATGTATGACCACAAGTTCTTTTGGTAATAGCAATTGGAGTTCAATCCGATCACTTTCAAACCACGGTCGGTAACATACGAGAACCCAGCATAGTGACTTTTGATTTCATTACGGTCCTCTTCTTCAAACCAACCGTTATTGATCCACAAATCAGCCATCAACTCTTCATTCCAATGGTACGAATTGTTGAAATCGTATTGTAAAGGTGAAATTTGACCATAAGGGAAAGTATCATGGTTACCCAATGAAGGCAAAACAGGGATATCGTCCAAATAATGCTTGAACAAGTTGAATGACTTTATCTCGGCTTCCTTTGTCACCTCGGGAGAACAATGAATGACATCGTGATCAACTAAGTCACCAGTGAATACAACAAATTCAAACTTTTTATCCTTATGAGCCTTTGCAACTTCCACCAATGAGTTATTCATCAACACTTCTGGAGAGTCTGCAAGGTAAGAACCAAAAGTGGAAGCAGGAACATTTTTGAAATTCCATCCTCGATACTTTGGGAAATCATAGTAATCACCTTTAATATAAGTGTTATTTTCATCATAATGAGCATCAGGATAGAATGACAAGTCAGCAAGGGATACATCTGGATTGAATGTCTTGTAATAATCAGTGAAATTGTAATCAACACCAGGCAACTCCTTGTTGTAAGATTCCGGCAAAGCACACGGAGTCGATGTACAATTTGCTTCAGCACCCAATTCATATCTCAATTGAATATGGAAATCAGTAATATGCAACACATTGAATCTCTCTGTGTTGTTGGTATACTCTGGTTCAAAATAATGATGTGGTTGCTTTTCCGGCCACCAACTTTGAATACCATAAAATTCATCAACATCCTTAGTTTCAGGTAAATCACAAGCTCCCTTTCCTTTGAAGAAACAATAATACTCCAAATCCAAATCACTTGAAACATTGACATTCTTCAACAATTGAATAAAATCATTATCGTAAAAATTAACAGCAACTCCTGAAGCAACACCAGAATCATAATCTTGATTAAAAGTTTCGAAATTCTTAGAATCAGTAGTCACAAAGAAATCATTATTATCACATTTACTCTCTTTACCATCATTTTGAATTAAACAATGTTTGAAAAGTAATAAACTTACCAAATGTGATTTATCTGGGTACTCCTCAATCAAGCTCTTCCCGTATTTAATTCTGTTTTTACATTGAGTACATTCTGAACCAGTAGCATTGGTCAAAGTTTTCAAATGCAAGTTGATGAAATCTAACTCGGGAGCACTCAAGTCGCTATAAACTGGATCAATCAAATTAGCAGCTCTTTTAGCAATTGATGCTTGAATGTCTAAAGAATCCAATCCGGGAACAACATGTGCCAAGACAAAATTAGGTAACAAAACTGCCAAGACGGCACTTAAATAACTCAATTGGAACCAGTTCATCTCTTTTTATTTGGTGAAGGGCCTTGTTGTATGAACCTGTTGTCTTTTTAATGATATGTCAAACGGTGAAATTTTTCAAGATTGAACAATCCATTCGTATTTAAATAAATTTACCTCGAGAACTACATTGTCCATTGTTCTCTTTCATTGGTTAGAGCTAAATGAAGCACCCACGATGCATTATCTAAACTGTACAATTTGGAATTTGCATTGTTTGTTATTCGTCTAATCTCTTTGTCTCTTTTCTTTGTCCTTTTATTAAAGCGCACGTGGCTCGAAGTTTGCACCCAAAAATTGAAAAAATTAAGAATACCGACGGAATTGATAAAGTTTAAAGCCTAATTTTGAAGGAAATAAAAGGGGAGTAATTTGGTCGCACACTGCCAATTACAAAACAAAGGGGTTTCAAAAATCAAATTACAATTCAGGATAGCTCTGTTCCGTCAGGCAAGGCAAATCATAATAATCTCTATTAGACCATAATCAAAATCAATATAAACTTTTATTCACCGAAATACGAAAACTGAAGACAACGTAAAGAAGCGACATCTCTTCTCTTACCACAATCATCACTTGAATTGTGAGATTGTACCACTATGGATCTCTTAAACATTTTTGATAATCATCACTGTAGAAATTACCCATATCACAATAGTTTTGATCATAGGAAGCGTCAGAAACAAAATCACCATCTTTGCTCTTACAATTTGGAGTACCGGGACCATATCTATACATAATATTGGCAAACAATTGATTGAATTCAACATTTGATTCATCCTTCAACTTGGTCAAGACTTGG
>NC_018295.1:1504305-1633261 GCF_000315875.1 Candida orthopsilosis Co 90-125
AACAATAATACTCCAAATCCAAATCACTTGCAACATTCATATTCCTCAACATTTGAAGGTAATCATTATCGAAAAAGTTGACCGACACACCAGAAGCAGTACCTGAATCCCAATCGTCACCATGATTTTCAAAATTTCTGGAATCAGTAGTGACAAAAAAGTCAACGTTATCACACTTACTTTCAGTTCCATTATTGGTAACTAAACAATGTTTGAAAAGTAACAAAGTCACCAAATGTGACTTCTCTGGGTATTGCTCAATCAATGATCTCGCATATCTGATTCTATTCTTACATTGACCACACTTTGAGGCAGTATCCTCAGTGAAGACTTTTAAATTCGTGTCGATGAAATCAATATCTTCAGCATCCAAGTTACCATAGACAGGATCAATCAAATTAGCAGCTCTTTTTGAGATTAAGGATTGGATATTTAATGAGTCCAATCCAGGAACAACATGAGCCAAAGTCGATGGAAGAACCAACAAAAGTAAAATTGAAATGTCAAAAACTTTCATTGTGAGTATGATTCACTATCAGGGGGTATTTAATATTTGTAGCCTGTAGTCATTCAACATGTTTGAAAATTCATGTGGTAAATCCTACCCTTAAATATTCTTGATTAAAATTTCAAGAAACTCGAAGTAGTCATGGCTGCCCACGATGCATTCATTATCCATACCCTTTTGGTACATTTTAACAACAACCCCTAAATCGAAATTCAGTAAATAAACCCTAATGTAAAAATCTTCTTCACTATCAACATATACACGTGGTATACAAGTAGTTTATTTTTTGCAATCCAAAGGTGAAGCGATGTTGTAAAATACCAAGACTTTTCTTGACTGTAAATAATAAAATAATGCCGAAAATGCAAAACATTTCGTTTCGTGCTCCCTTAAATTTGAATAGGGGATGTATTGTGTCAGGATTGCTGAATCATTTGACATACTATCTACTACTCCACAGCATGTGTTACCCCAGGGACAGTAAAGTGTAATCAATTGGTGGAAAATTTCAGGGGAAGTACTAATTGACAAACATCCTCATTACAAAAGTCCATTTTTTAATAGGGGCTTTCAAAAAGTACTAAACAGGACTAATTCTTTGTAAAACCTTAAATTATAAACATTTATTCATGTCATCACTACTTAGAGCCAAGCAAAGTTATGTTGATGTTTTGTAACTCATATAGGACTCTGGCGACTGGGGTTCAAATCCTTCAAGATGTGAAGTTGAAGTTGCTGATGGTTAGAATCAAGCTCGCGTTTCTTCAATTACTCGCTACTATTCCACTTTCTAGCAGTAACGTATATGCACA
Source organism: Candida orthopsilosis Co 90-125 (assembly GCF_000315875.1). Taxonomy (NCBI): domain Eukaryota; kingdom Fungi; phylum Ascomycota; class Pichiomycetes; order Serinales; family Debaryomycetaceae; genus Lodderomyces; species Lodderomyces orthopsilosis. Next base: position 1,505,626 of record NC_018295.1, read on the forward strand.
GCAAACAAGAGTTAAGCATATATAGCGTCCTCAAGTTTTTTGGCGGTTTTCATAAATTGACCCTGTGTCTTCATAGACATCCATCGTTAAGCACATGCGGTAAACATAGTGTTCCTAGATCATATCAAAGGGTGAATTGAAATTAGATCCCACATGGGGACCTTTTGTTAATTTCGCTTGGTGATTTGATTTGATTCTTATTTATTTTCTTGTCCCCCTCCGCAAGACCTCACCTTTCTTTCCTCAAGGGAACGAGTAATCCTTCAACAACAAATGGCCAAATAGTAGTGTTTTGAATAACCCATAATGCCATATTATCAAGTCTTTAGCAAAAATCTTTATTTTAGACAAAAAGTTTATTATATATGTAACAAAGGGTACTGAATCTACTACAACACACGTCAACGATCATCCCTTTTTTTCTAGCACCAGTTGTGATTTTGGGGTACCACTATCAATACGTGTCCAATTGATGTTGCAGTTGGTGGCTGCAAATTGTTCTTGTGGTTCTATATCTTGCAGATCTTTCACATGAGTTATAATCGGTAGCGCGATTAAGGCTCGTTCCCTTTTTTTCTGTTGGCGTTTGTTGTTCATAATTCTTTTTACACTCTTAGAATAATCATAGTCTTATCAAAGAACACAGAATTTATATAAAATAGACTATTGGATCTTTCCCTTCTTTTCAAAGATGTCTGTCTCTATTCAGAACAGAACCATAGAGTTTCACAAATGTGTCAACACATACGAAAAGATAAATAGAAAACAACAACATCAAAGTAATGCCAGAATAAAGCCACAAGCTCAAGACCAACCACACAAGAAATCTCATTTCAGCCAACAAGCCAGTATTATCGCCAAAGATATATCACATGTTACTGAACTATTAAGTAAGCTTGCTTTATTGGCCAAGAGAAAGCCAATATTTGATGATAAACCCATAGAGATTGGTGAATTAACATATGTTATTAAACAAGATATATTCAAGATTGAAACTAGTATTCAAAATTTACAAAAGTACATGAAGGGAGAATCGTCAATAACTGTTGACTCTCAAACCAGTCAATTTAGTAAAAATGTTCTTACTTTGTTAAACTCCAAAATGAAGAACGTTTCAGGGGAATTCAAAAATGTATTGGAAATTAGGCAAAAGAATGAAATAATGAACAAGAATAGACAGGAAAATTTCTTATCTTCTGTATCAAATAGTCGAAGGTTGAATAGTGCATCACCATTGAATGTGGATAGAAATGAATCTGCCAACGACTCCTTGAGTAACTTGAATGAAAACCCCTTTTTATTAGGCAGTGGACCCCAATCATCAAACAACAACAAATTATCAGATGTTGATCCTGAAATTATGTCTCCTTACGACAATGGACAATATTTATCTCTACCTGATCAACAACAACAACAAATGCTTTTAATGGAGGAACAAAATTCAGGTCAACAATATTTACAGCTGAGAAATAGAGCAGTTGAAAGTATAGAAAGTACAATTAATGAAGTAGGGAATTTGTTTCAACAATTGGCTACTATGGTTAGTGAACAAGGAGAACAAATTCAGCGTATTGATGCTAATGTTGAAGATATAAATTTGAATATTAGTGGTGCTCAACGAGAATTACTAAAGTATTATGCACACATTACTAATAATAGATGGTTATTTTTAAAAATCTTTGGAGTTTTGATTATATTCTTCTTCTTATGGGTCTTGGTAAGTTAATCAAAGAAAGAAAGAGACTGTGTATGTTTGAGTATAGTGTGATTAGTCTTGATGTAGTATTTGAAGAAGGTCGTGCAATGTTACTGAAATTGCTCACTCTTTTTTTTTTGTCTCTCTGTCAGTCATTTGATTATCACGATAAAGTAACTAACATAATCAATTACTTGATATCTCAGTACCCAACACCCGTGCCATTTCCCTAGCTCTACTACTTAGTCACTCGAAGGAGGAAATAACATATATACTATTTTTTTTTACATCGTTTAGTCTTATCACCAGGGAATTTTTAACTACTAATCGCCATCCACAGTATTTAGAGATTGGGCAATTATAAACCACTTACCACAGTATCATAATCTTTACGCAATTACAACATTATTACAGTATGTGGGGATATTTCTTTGGAGGAAACTCCCAACAAAAGAAAGAGTTGCCAAAGAAGGCTATAGTTGAACTACGTGAACATATTTCAACATTAAATAAAAAGAAGAATCATTTACAACAACAAATGGACGATCAAGATCAACTTGCAAGGAAGTATGTCTCGTCAAAACAAACCACACTAGCCAAGAATGCATTAAAGCGTAAAAAGGGGTATGAAACAAATTTACTCAAAGTTGAAAATCAAATAGAAACCTTAGAAACTCAATTAGTATCAATCGAAGGTGCCAATTTGAATTTGGAAACTATGAAGGCAATGAAACAAGGTGCTAAAGCAATGAAACAAATACATGGTGAATATGATGTTGATAAAGTGGAAGATACTATGGATGAAATCAGAGAACAAGTTGAATTAGCTGATGAAATTTCAGAAGCAATATCAAGACCAGTAGGAAACGAATATGTGGATGAAGATGAACTAGATCAAGAATTGGCTGAATTAGAGAATGAAAATAGGGAAGCAGAGAAGGAGAAAGCCAAGCCACAGAAACAACAACAACAACCGGCAGCAGTACATAAAGAAGAACAATTACCATCTTTCCCAACTGTCAACAAAGCTGAACCAGTTTCACAAGATGATGAAGATGAAGCTGCTTTGAAAGCTTTACAAGCAGAAATGGGATTATGAGGAAATGCATTTTTTCTTTCAACTACTTTCAGTTCTTTATTTTGTTAATTAGTTTATTTCAATATACATATAAGATAAATATAGTGTCATAGGGATTACTTAGAAGGTATCTGATAGTGGTATTACTTTTCTTCTTGTGTGTGTAGTATGTATATCCGATAATAGGGAAAGCGATTACAAAGAGATGATGATGATGTGAACCAAAAAAAAAATTTCAATCTGAAAAGATCTTCTTTAAAATACACATATATACATTATAGACTTATTTTCACTAACACTATCATTCTACACTAGTCATATACCAAAGGCCTTTCATTTCAGATTGCCTTTTTGATTTTGCATTCGCTAGTTTTTGTTTTACTCCCAATAAAATCTTGTACATAGTCATATCATTAGCATAATCCATCATGTTACTGCTTAATAAATCAATACTACAAAAATGTACTAAAGTCAAACTACAATTAAGAATTAGAAGTTCCATCAGAGAACATACATCAGTGGCAACCACAGGGACAACTCCGATACCGTCATCACCATTCATGAATCGGTTTCTTGAACCTTTGAAGGAAATAAACTATGTGAAAGGCAACCACAAGAGTGTAGCCAATAAGATTACAAACTCATCCTATTTGGACCTAATACCAGAAAAGTATGAAATAGAAGAATCAGAAAGAGATAGTAAACATTATACGTCTAAAAATGATGATGTCACGAGAAAACCATACGAAAAGGAAATCAACTATTTAAGAAACATGCTAGAGTCGTTTTCAGCAGAAAGTTACTTTGAACGTACTTTTCAGATCCTAAAATCTTTATCTAAACTAGTCAACCAAGAGGAACTTACACAGTTTGGTAACCGGTCGCTAGAAGCAATAACGCGAGATCCTAAAATGAAACCAGAAGCTGTAAATAAAGTTATAGCACAAATGGAGGAATTTTGCAACTTCAAACCGGATGTACGAACTGAGGCCATTGTTTTGAAAAGTCTTTTACAAAATGAAGGTAATATAGACGATTATTTTGCTCATTTAGAGGATAGGCGGATGATTAAGAAAATTCTTCGAAATACTGATGTGATTGGAGCAGACAACATGTTCAAGATTTTTGACTCTAATAAAATCGATATATCTTGTATTCCAGTGGAGTTGATGGAGGTGTACAAGAATTACAAATTGAACCAACAAAATGGGGAAGTTGTTGAAGATACAATAAAACTACTGAAAAACATCGAGATCAACGCATTGGATAAGGAAAACTTGGATGAGTTGTTACCAGTCGACTCATTTGGGTTGAAAGTAGTGAGACATTCTTTACTAGGTCTTAAGCCTAATCCAGAATTAGCTCTCCACTTTGCTAATGAGATTGAAGAGATTGTAGCTGACTTAGATGAAGTAACAAAACAAGAAGTTAGAGACGGAAAATTAAATTATCATGACATTTACAAACGATTACAAACTGATGAACAAAGGGAGAAATATAATGAGGCACTCGAGACATTTAATTTAGATAGACAAAGAGAAATTGAGATTCGAGGAATAGAAGGTGCAAAGGAAAAATGGAAACATGATTTTGAAGAAGCACAAAAGAGGGGAGACTTCAATTTAAACAAGAGCATGAATGCTCAGTGCTACGACTGGTACCAAAAACTCATACCCTTGATTGAAAAGGAACATAAAATGTGCAAGGCTTTGTTGCGAGATGACGAACCAGTAGCGCAAGATGATACTACAACTACAAAAGATAGAGCTTTTTATGCTCCATTTTTAACCAAAGTTGGGGCTGAAAAAGCTGCGGTTATCACAATTTTAGAACTTTTGAAATTGAATGCAAGTGGCAGCAACAATGGCGGAATGAGAGCCGTTAAGGCTATAACTTCAGTTGGCAGGGCCATTGAAATGGAATATAGAACGAGCAATTTGGCAGATCAAGAATATAAAATGTCAGTTAGTCGAAAAGTAGCTGGATCTTCACAAATGAAGAAAATTGTTCGAAACTCAATTGATTCACAAGAAGAGGCGGATCCAGAATGGGATCATGCAACGCGTTCTAGAGTGGGTGGGGTTCTTGTCTCGTTTTTGATGGCTATAGCAAAAGTTAAAGTCAGGAGACAAACTCCAAAGGGAACAATAGAAGATTATCATCCGGCTTTTTTCCACAGTATGCAATTTGTTGGTGGTCAACGTTTTGGTGTTATCAAGATCCACAATGAAATTTCAAAGAATCTATCAGGAACTTCATTCATGGAAACGATTCAACCACAATCATTGCCAATGTTGGTTAAACCAAAGCCATGGGATTCATTCTATGGAGGAATTGGATTATACTCTAAAAATGCATTAGTTCGGATGAAGGATGCACCAGAGACTGAAGCATACGTCAAGGCAGCTGCCAAGAGGGGAAACTTGCAAGAAGTATTTGATGGGTTAAATGTATTGGGAACCACAGCATGGACTATCAACAAAAAAGTGTTTGATGTGATATCTCATTACTGGAATAAAGGAGACGAATTTCTCACGATACCACCGGTTTTAGAGTCAGCTCAATTTCCACCAAAATTGAGCCCTGATGCCGATCCTTCAGAAAGATATGACCATACAAAAGCCACCATCAAAGCAGTGCGTGAGTTTTCTTCCCTGAGATCTCAAAGGTGTGATTACAACTATAAGCTTGAAATTGCTCGTGGATTCATTGGTGAAAAATTGTATTTTCCCCATAATCTTGATTTTAGAGGTAGAGCTTACCCTATATCGCCTCATTTGAATCATTTAGGGGGTGATTTAACCAGATCATTATTTTTATTCTGGGAAGGTAAAGAGTTGGGTGAACGAGGATTAGAATGGTTAAAAGTGCAATTGGCCAATGTTTATGGTGTTGATAAAGCTCCGATACTGGAAAGGATACAATTTGCCACTGATCATATTGAAGAAGCTATCAAATCAGCCGAAGATCCATTGGAGTATAAGTGGTGGACTAAAGCAGAGAAACCATGGCAAGCATTGAGTGTTTGTTTTGAATTAGCTGAAGCTTATAAATTACCCGATCCAACCAAATTTGTATCTTATTTACCCGTACATCAAGACGGTACATGTAATGGTCTTCAACATTATGCTGCATTAGGTGGTGATATTGAAGGTGCAAACCAAGTCAATTTGAATCCTTCTGATAGGCCTCAAGATGTTTACACTTTCGTTTCGAAATTGGTTCAAAATAGAGTCAATGCCGATGCTGAAAAGGGTCATGATATTGCTATTTTTTTCAAGGATAAAATAAAGAGAAAAGTTGTCAAGCAAACTGTGATGACAAATGTTTATGGTGTTACTTTTGTTGGTGCATTGGCACAAATTAAAAAACAAGTCGCTCAACATTTTGGTGAAGACCAAGATGCTCATATTTACACCAAGTATTTAACCAAGCAAGTATTTGCATCAATTAGAGAATTATTCGAAAATGCTCATTTAATTCAAGATTGGCTTGGTGAAGCAGCTAAAAGAATTAGCAAGTCTGTGTCGGTCGATTATGGCGATGTTTCAAATAGTGAATCTGAATTACATTCATCAGCCGTGATATGGACAACCCCCTTGGGATTACCTTGTGTTCAACCATATCGAGTCAACAAGCATCATTCAGTTAAAACTTCAGTTCAAGATGTTCTTATCTCAAATCCATCAGGAACATCGACTATCGATTCAAGAAAACAACAAGCTGGATTCCCACCCAATTTCATTCACTCTTTGGATGCAACTCATATGTTGATGACTGCTACGAGTTGTGGTGAATCAGATTTACAATTTGCATCAGTTCATGATTCATTTTGGACTCATGCGGCAAATGTCGACACTATGAACTCAATATTACGTGAACAATTTGTTCGATTACATACGCAAAATTTAGTACAGATCCTACGTGATGAATTTATTGAACGATATAAAGGATCTTATCAAATTTTGCACATTCCATTGAATCATGAATTAACGGGCAAGATTAAGGCAATCAAGAAGCAATGGGCAAGTTCCATTAAACGCGCAGTTACAATAACCGATGAATTGTATATGGAAAGAAAAAGACTTGAAATGTTACAATCAAATAATCCCGAAGAAGTTGAAGCTGCTAAAAAAATGGAAACTACAATTAGTGTAGTTGAAGGTTATAATCCTTATGAATTTTGCCAACAAATTAAACTTAAAGCTTTTGATATTTTGGTTCCAATTCAATTTCCCGAAGTTCCACCAAAAGGTGAATTTGATGTGCGGAAAGTGAAGGATTCACATTATTTCTTTTCATAAACTAAGGGGTTTTCCTTTACTTATTAATGAAGTCGTTATTTTGTCCTGGGAGTTGTTTTTCATTTGGTTGGTTATAAAGGCATATATACATCTTGTAAATGTTTCTTGTAAATACATACAACAGAATATCTTTCGATTCAAACATATAAATTGTCTATGAAAGGTAAAACCATCCATAATAGAAAACCATAAACTATATACACACACATATCCTTATTATTTTCTTTCTTCTCAATTGATCTTCCCCAGAGCTTCAAATTCATCAATCAAAGGTTGTAAAGGTTCCAATTCTTTTTTATCTAATAAATTAAATTCCTTGATAAAAGAAACAAAATGAGCGAAAAATGAATTAAAATGAGCTTCTAAACTCAAATGAACAATCTTATCAAATTGATTATAATAAATGAATGCAAAAATGCGAAACATTTGTCGTGATATATTCTTTACATCCTTGATAAAAAATTGTGGAAAAACTGCACCGGTCTTTGTCGGAAAAGTCTCTTGATCATTGATCTTGTTTGAAATCCATGTTATGACATATTCGATATATTGGCAAGCAGGCAAATTGACCGCTTGTCCCGTACCATCAACCCATAGATAATTCGTTTGACCGGCATTCATAGTGGGGAATTCTTCAGGTGAAACAAATTCGGAAACTAGTCCATAAAATGAGTCTAAGTTGCCAAAAAATTCAAAAATGTTTAATGCTAACCATTCATTCAAATCAACAAATGCTGGAAGTTGGACAATGGTCTTGTACGAGCCTTTAACTAATGCAGTTTTGACGTATGGTTCACACATGAATAAAGGTGGTTCAGTGATGGTCAGTTGCAGTGTTCTTGATGCAACTGACGCTTTATGTGGCAGTCGTTGTTGTAGGTTATTATTGTTGACAGCTCTAGATCGTTTTGAAGGCGAACCTTGGTACGTCGATGTTTGATTTCTTCCTGTTGTCGGTATACCCTGGACACCAACACCACCTGTTCCTGCTCCTACTCCTCCCCGTGCAGGTGATGCTGAGTGTTTGGATGGTGATGAGGGTGCTTTGATGGGTGATTGTGTCCTCCTTAGAGTATTACCTGATATATTTGAATGTGAGTATAGCGATGATTGTTCATCCTTCTTGTTCTTTTTTGAGCTTCTACCTAGGCCCTTGATTGTATTGAAAAACGACATTTGTATAGCTTTTGGTTTGTGTGGTAAATCTTTGATTTTTATTTGATTACCTTTGATGAAAATGGAGTAGCGTCTGGTGGTGAAGTGTTGTTGTGTAATTCTTGTTTCTCCTTTAACCTTAGTCTTATTTTGATTTTAAAACCGTTGTGGAATCAATCAACGAAAAGAAAAAACCTCATTACGCAACATCAACAAATCTCACACAAAAGGAACACATTGTTGAACTCTATTAACCACATATACTACATTGACTAACTTAATCTAAATTGCTAGAATTGTATTCACTACATATCTCTCTATCTCTAAATATTCAAAATATCTACACAAATTTACCCAATGATTGACCCACTTTAACTTTATCACCGACATCAATGTCAAATTTAAAATTATCAGGAGCTTCAAATACTAAGACCACAGTTGAACCTAACTTAAATCCACCCATATCTTGACCTTTGGATAATGGATATCCACCCAAGATTCTACTAGCATTGGTATAAGTAGCTTCATACACAGTATTCTTTTTCAATTTTTTGCGTTTACGATCTTCAATTTCTTGGAAAATGGTTGATGCAGAGTACTCTCTTTGTAGCAAAGGTGTGTTTTCCAGATCTGAACCCGCTGAAGAAGAAGATGTCGATGAGGATGGTGATGGGGACGAGGATGAACTCAATGATGACTCATTTCCATACACTTCGGCTTCATAATACAGATTTGTCTTCAAATCTTTGTCGAAATTGACAACAATTGAACCCACATTTGTTGCTCCTACGGGCACCATTGAAAAAAACCCATATTTCCAATATCCCAACAACGCTACTCTTTCATTAAGTACAAATAAGCCTTGTAGTGTCTTTTGAAAAAACGGAGCCACCGAAAACAATTCACCAATAAAATGACGTCTTAAAGTAGCTACCCAACTAGTTGGTGAATGGAAATGATGATAGTCACCTGGTGCTAGGTAAATAACAGCAAAATACAATTGTTTATGACGGAATCTTTCCATCGGATTAGGAGCCAATTCTTCTGCTACTGCCAATTCCTTTGAAAAAGACGCTTTATCACCCTTTGCTGTACCTTCTTTAACATCAGTATAGTTGAGCTTATTCATGTGATGAGTATTTTCATTCTCACCTCCAAGTATATCATCCACTGTATATGATATACCATTCAATTTAGCAAACTCTTCATGTCTTTTAATCTTTGTATCATCATCATCACCATCCAAATCTTCAAATTGGGTTGAATGAGTAGGGGCAGCTAATTTCCTAGTTGATGACATCCCCAATAACGCATCAATTGAATAAGTCATTCCTTTAACTTGTTCAATTTCCCCTTGGTCAATAACACCAAATTTCAATACTTTCCCATCAGCAGGACTAACAAGATCATCTTCGGAAATTGGCCGTACTCCCGGTTTCAATGTACGATAAAAGAACTCTGATAAGTTCTTGTAACTTTTTAAATCTGGATTTTCCATTTCATCCAAATTAACTCCAAATATTGCTGAATATAAACGATACAGTGGAGATCTAAGAAATACAGGTAAATCAATTGAATTTACATACCCCCATAATCTTGAAATCGTCTTCAATGGAAGAGTAGAATATGCATACAATTGCCAAGAATGAGGTCTAATCTTGTATGGATTCTCATGTTCTTCACCACGATCATATTTGATCTTGGCGGCAACTCCACCCAAGACAATAGATAATGAAGTTATAGTCCACCATTTCATAAATTTTCTCCTTTGTTGTCTTCTTGATCTAGCTTCACTTGAAAAAAATCGTTTACGGATTTTTTGAGTCTTGTTTTTAATCTTTTGATTAGCTGATGAAAACAGTCTTTTGGAAATTCTTGGAAATGGAAATTTTGTGAATTTGTAGTATGATCTAGTACCACTTATGGTGCTATTGTAGCCACCACTACCTCCAGTCCTTGACCAAGTACTATAGTAGAAAACACTTCTCTTGGGTCTAGGAATTTTAGGAAATCGATAATAATAATAGCTAAAATATCTTCTCTGGTTGACCGGCTGTTGTTGTTGCTTCATCAGTTGTGACATTTGAGCCATTTTACTAGCATTGGACAAAGGTTGTAGAATATTTCTTGCTTGTTTATTATTATGCTGTTGTTGTTGATACATTGTTGATGTATTATATTGCCACCTCAGACCAAACGATTTTGACCAACTGAATGGTGTTGGTCTGTAAGCCATTAGATGTATTGGAGTGACTTTAGGAAGAGAAGAAGTTGGCAATTATTAAGTTATGTGAATGTGATTATTCAAATACCAAAAGCAAAAAGAGACTGTGCTAGCGATGGGCAAAAATGAAGGCTTTTTCTTAGATATTGATAATGAAGTATTCTAAACTATGAGTGTATGTGTAATGGTATCACAGATGTAATATAGGGGGTATAAAATGAATGTGGTTGAATATATTCTAGGTGGTTTGTGAAATCCCTTAACAGAATTTTCCAACTTTTTCCCAATCAAATATTTGAGGTACTGCATATAAAGCACTAATTTATTAATATTAATTTCCATAAACAAAACAATAAGGATCGTCAATTGAGAATATAGAGATTACTCCACTTCAGCCAAATACCAGTTCTAATTATACAATATATGATAAAAGTTAAACATAGGAAAGGGTTTATGTTGCATAATGCAAGGAAAACAAGAAACCGCTTTTTTACTGCAGTCTATTGCACAATTTTTACAACCAACAGGGTTTTATTGACAAATTTTCTCTTGGACAATAGTCGTGTGATACTTAAGCGCGACAATAACACAAAGATGTATCATCTAAGTTCATACATAGATATATTTAGCACGGCTATTTACTAGCCCACCTTATTCCACAATTTCTGTTTCAATTGGTTAATAAACTGTAATGGAATATAATGTAAATCATCATTTTCAATACAGGTATTGGCATATTCAAACAACAATCTCAAATTCCATATATCTTCAATTGAATCTGGCGATTCAACACTCTTCATCAACCTTAACTTATCATCAATAATATTGAAAATAGTTAATCCAGAATAAGAAACTTTCTTCTTTGATTCGAATTCATTAACCCAAATTTCTTTGCTGTTTAAATCAAGCAGTTCAAACAATCCACAATTTAACACCGAATCGGAATCAATTTTAATGTTTCGACTTTTGTTTTGCAACATTGACCTAATATTTGGTCGTAACAACTGATAATTTTGTTTCTTGTAAACATAAATTGTCAATGATTTTTCAAAATTTTCCAAAATTTCTGATCTCAATTGACAATCAATAACAACTTCAAAATAATCAATCGAATTTGTACTTATTGTTTGTATATCGCTAATCTTGGGAAGCAAACAAGATGACAATTTTTCAACAACTTCACCATTCTTCATGGTTATGGTTATTGGTATTTTGCATGGTTCATTAGTACCAACTTCTTTAACTACCAAACATCGTGGAATAATAGCCAATGCCCAAAAATGTCTCAATGCTTGTAGGTGGACTTCATATTCACTGTTTTCTTTTGGGAAAATAGGATACATACTGGTGATCAAACTAGCAATACCAAATAATGAATCATCAAATGCCATTTGACCTCCACCGAGAAATAAGAATCCCAATGCAGTATTAATGGCCATAAATCCGCCATATCCCATAGATTTACTAGTATCGTTGTGCAATACACGTAACCGTTGAAAAACTTTTAAATCACCACTTGCCGCCATTATCAATGATGCACATAAAGCCAATATGTTTTGAATGTTGATAGCAGTGTTGTATGTGAGTTTCTCATCGTAATTGGTTGCCGACTTGCTTGTTAACAACATCAATTTATCAAGATAATACAATATAGCATCTCTTGCCTCTATGTTGGATGATGATGCATATTTCAATGCCATTGCCAAGCATGAACCACCCAAGATGTTGAAAAAGATAAGCTCATCACTGTCTAATCTGTTGAACCCATCAATCTTGTTGAATTCATTGAGTACTGCTGTCGGTACATGTGACTCAATCCATTTACGCGTCGACCCAATCTTATTCCACATTATCAAATTTGTGGCCATACATCGAAGAAATAATAAATCAGGTCTAATATAATCCAATAATTGTTCAGATTCTGGAATACCTAATTTATCAGCAATATTGGCATTCTCAGTTTTAAGATATATCAAACACAAAGCAATAATAGCCCCACAACACGACTTGTCTAACTCCAAATTTGGTTGATCATTCTTCATAAATGTTGCGACTGCTATCAATTTGTCCACAACATGGGTATCATTAAGCCCCTTTAAATCATCACCTTTACCCAAATTTACAAATCCCAATGCCACTCCTGATGCCAATCTATAACCTTCATGAACTTGCTCCAGATCATTTTGGAAAACGGAACCGGTAATTTGTGAAAGCAAAATCTCACTCATTCTTCGATGTTGTGTCTCCAAATAAAGTAGGCCAATACCTATTAACCCTGCAGTTTGCACCATTATAGGTACATTCAAATCATTCGCCCCTTGCGGTAACAATGCAACGGCATGGACCGATAAAACCTTGGTTAGTTTATTATCCATGGTACCACGTAAGCTTGCTGCCATACCAAGAAGTAGCCCAACACTAGTCAAAGGATGCTTTGGACCCAAGTAATTGTAAATGTGCCATTCCTCAAGTTTTTTCAAGTGGCCATTCAACCCCAATCCAAACAAGAATCCCGCATGTTGTGAATTCAAGTCGGGCGGTTTGTTGAATATAATCCAACTTCCTGATATTCCCTTTGAATTTTTTGCAATACTTAGACCAGAAGACACCCCATTATGAAAATGACCCCACTCTAATAAATCTTGTGATATACTATCCTCCGATGGAATAATGGTAGTCATTGTTGGTGAGATCAATGTATTTAAATTAAATTTTGGGATGGGATACTTTTCTGTTAATAAAGGCTTGCGCCCTCCATAGTTCAACGCAGCTCTACCCATGGGTATAGTCAAGGTTCGTATTGCAACTATACTGGCCAATTTTCTTTGAAGTAAAAGAAGATCATATTCACTTATCGAGTCATCAGTTTTTAAAAAGGCAGTTTGCATCTTTGTTTGGTGTAGCAACGTTGTGATCTCAAAATACCTTCGATCGTGATCAAATATCAACTTAGTGATACCCATTCGTTTAGCTTCTGATTGATCATCCCAAGATGATACAGCTTCATTCGAAGTAAGGCCATTAATCAACGATTCGATATCATCACATGCGGTTTTCTCAATTGGTGTGTCACGGTAAAGATCGTTTGATAATAGTTTACTCAAATCCTCCCGCCCTGTCAATAAAAGTGCATCTGACGTCCATTCAAAAGTGGGATGCTCTTGGGAAACCAGCAATGCTTCTTTCAAAGGTATGGAAACCCCCAATGGAAACGTTTCAAGAGTAGTAACCCCAAGATCACTCATCATATCAACCAAATGTGAAGGTCCATACTGCGAGGACACAAGCACCTCAAAAAGTTTTAAAACGATATTTGTTATAGGCGTGACAATGGCATCTACTGAATCACTTTCTTCAACTAATTGTGAAAATGATAAATACCGTACAATATTGTCGGTGAATAAACTAGCTAACGATTCAAATAGGTTCGGTGGTGATTGGATAATTTGTAGCAGAAGAAATTTGATCGATTTATCAAGGTTGCAAGGGGCATTGTAGTAGTTGACCCAGATATCAGGCCAGCCCATCCAAATAGTCAATTGACTCAATAATGCCCCTAGTCTGTTCAAGTAGCTTTTCTTAGTGACATCCAATCTATATTCTTCTCGAAGTAAATGGAGCGACACCACGATGTATGGTATCAAATCCTGCAAATTGTAATTTACATGTGCAGTTTCGCGAAGTGTTTTGGCTTGTGGAAGGAGATTCGTGACTTCGTTTGGCGTAAATTGAAAATCATCCAGAAAGGGAACAGTTAATGACAACAATGCCACAACTAATGCATTCCACTCAGACTGACAATTGTTATAAGCCGTACGCCAAAGCAGCCAAAATATTTGATTAACAGTGGATCCTGACAAGTACTTGAAGCATCTTAAACAAGACAGGACCAAGTCCGATACTGGGTCTAATATGATCTTTACTAACCGAACTGAATCATCTCTCAATCGAAGTGCTACTTTCCCATCGTTTGAGCTTAGTAGCATATATGCGGGTAGGTATGTATGACAGCAAGTGCGCAACTCGATGAATGGATTGACAATGAATAAGCCATCATCTGTTAAGACGATCAAATTGCCTTCAAAAATAGAGTTCAAAGGAATGCAATCAAGGCAGGGGGATTTGTAAATGGACAGGCTTCTTGAGTAGGAATTGTAGCTGTACACATGTAGCTCTTGTTTTAACTTGTTGACTACCACTACTCCTTCTTGATTTTCAAATGGGACACTAAATATCTTGACGTGGTTTCTATTAAGCTTGCTTTCTATAGTGTCGATTTTCGATAATATGACATCTTTACGCAAGCTTGATATAGGAGTTTGTTCAGGATTTAGAACTCTTGCATCAGACAACAACGTACTTGTTCGATTTTCCAGAATAAAAATTTGACTAAGTTTTGGTTCGGTGTATTTGTTTGAAGAATTCGACATCGAATAATACTTTTTTTTTTGCAGCCTGCTCGAAGGTTTGGCATTGAGCTTGAAATTCCTACTTGAGTTTTTCACTTGGTAAACGTTGATTTCACCATCAATGAATGTGGTGCATAGTGAAATACCGTTATCTCGCTGATTGAAAGTTGTCACGTATTCATAGTTATAAAAGGAACTATTTGTATCAGTGTCAACAAACTTTAGGTCGAGATCCTTGTTTATCAAGTAGAGTTCGGTTCTAGTTTGCAAGACCAAACCTCTTTCATACTCCTTGACCAAAACAACATCAAATGGCAAATGCAAAGTGTACAATTTCCCACTAGGATAGTAGAAGTTTATATATTTTTTGAAACATATTGCCATAATTTGAGTAGGTACACTCTTTATTAGAAACGAAGTGACACATGCTTTGATAATGTTGTCTTCAAATTTCAACACTCGACTTTTTAGAAGTCCATTGTAGACTGTCACAGTATTGCCTTTGATTGTCAACAATACATTATTGTCACAAAGTACAACATTCTCGCAATCAATTGGAACCTCTAGCTCATCATGGTAGTCTATCACTGGTGTGGTTAACAGCTGTTGGACGTTGGACATGAATTATTGTCTTTTGGTTGTAAATGAATTGGATTAATTTTGATAGAGATCAAACATAGTCGCGTTTTGACTGCTACCAGTTGACTTGAAGTAGGATGTATACAGACTCATATCTTTTCCAGTTCATACCCCATCACTCGAGACAAGCCAGAATCCTATTCTGTACCTCTATACTATCTACACTTTCAGAAACTCTAAATATTTTCCGTTTTATGTATTAATAAACCAGTAAAATATTATATAAACCTAACAACACATGAATATAAAAAAAGGACTATGTAATAATTTACAGATGAGTGATATTGGTGAATCTTGCAAATGATACGATGAAAGCAAGATATTGAAAAACAATATGTAACGTTTTGTTGCAACATAATTGTTTTGTGATCTCCCCCTTTTTGACTGTAGTGAGAATGATAAATTTCCTTAACGGTAAGATTTTTGGAATCTTGCTCTGGCACCACGACCACCGAATTTCTTTGGTTCCATTCTTCTTGAATCGGCAACCAACAAAGTCTTGTCATAAGAAGCAAAGATCTTCTTCAATTCGTTCTTTGAGGCTTCATCAACGAATTTTTGGTGGTAAGCAACCAAACCCTTAGCAATGGCTTGTCTAATAGCGTAAACTTGTGAAATGTGACCACCACCAGTGACTTTAACTCTGATGTCAATGTTTTGGAATTTGTCCAAACCAACCAAGGTTAATGGTTCGTAAACTTTGAACTTCAAGATTTCTGGTTGGACCAAGGTGATTGGTGAACCGTTGATTTTAATTAAACCTTTACCGTTTTTGACATGAGCAACGGCAGTAGCGGTCTTCTTTTTACCGAAAGTCTAAAACAAAAAGGTTAGTACTCTGAAAATAAATCGCGTTCTGACGGAGCTGTGTCAAAATGAAGGCATTCCCTGGCGTCAGGATGTTTCAAATGAGTGTTTCTATACGTTGTAAACCGCGCCTGGACATATACGCTGGCCCTTCTTGAGTCTTGATCCTGTTTCTCCATATTCAATCTTAGTCTGTCATAATCCCCCTAATTTATCCCTCTTCGTATGGTGCCACTCCCTCTGCCACATATTTCCAATCACTTGGTGTTTCATTGGTACATACTTGAACTGATTGAGTTGACATTGTTGTGTACTGGACCTAGTTCTATTACAGGGGTTTGATATCGAATCCACTGAAATTTTTTTTGTTAAAACCAAAGATTTTGGTGAGAGCGAGAGTGAATTGGGTTGTACTAGGTCTTTTGTGTACTGCATATTGTATACTTTTTTGTTCCCACACAGGGTTATAACCCTGATACTATTTTCACTACATAAAAAATGAGAGAGCTGTTCAGGTAGCGCTTAACGAAATAATCTTTTGTTACTATGCCTTTGTCCTCTCTCAATACTTTGAAAATTTTTTGAGACCTCGCTGTGTGAAAGTCAAAAAAAAAAAATCTAGATAGTTTGATCAAGACCTTACTGACCATTCCTCATCAACAACAATGGCTATCGCAAAGAACTTACCATTATTGAAGAACCACTTCAGAAAACACTGGCAAGAAAGAGTCAGAGTCCACTTTGACCAAGCTGGTAAGAAGGCTTCAAGAAGACAATCAAGATTGAGAAAGGCTGCCAAGATTGCTCCAAAGCCAATCGACAGCTTGAGACCAGTTGTCAGAGCTCCAACGATCAAATACAACAGAAAAGTCAGAGCTGGAAGAGGTTTCACTTTGGCTGAAATCAAAGCTGTTGGTTTAACTCCAAAATACGCCAGAACCATTGGTATTTCAGTTGACCACAGAAGACAAAACAAGAGTCAAGAAACTTTTGAAACCAATGTCCAAAGATTGAAGGAATACAAATCTAAATTGGTTATCTTTGACAAGAAGACTAAGGCTTCTGAAGCTGTTTCATACGAACAAGTTTCTACTTCCGCTACTTTCCCAATTGAACAACCAGCTATTGAACAAGGTACTAGAGCTGTTGAAGTCCCAGAACAATCTGCTTACAGAACCTTGAGATTGGCCAGAAACGACAAGAAATACAAGGGTATCAGAGAAAAGAGAGCTAAAGAGAAGGCTGAAGCTGAAGCTGAAAAAGCTAAGAAATAAACGAAGGAACATCTTAGGTAAGGGATAGTTATTACAAGGGAGATGAACGCGGATGATGATGTACATTAATTCAATACACCACCTGTCATGTTTTTAACTATATATATATAATTTGGTTAATAAATTAAGGGTACAACAAACTCATTTTTGTATTAGCTTATTTGAATGTAGGTGCTTAATGCAGTAGAGCTTGATAACTAGCGTAGACGATTTCATTTCATGTTGATATGATCAGAGTTGTGGCAGATCCTCCGGAAACTGATCTGCCTTAAAGCATGAAATCTTTCACTCCTGATTGAATCTCTATTCACTCTACAACTCAAGTAAACATTAAACACTGTTTTTTATTATACAGAAAACCTAAAATCTATTCACAAATATACGGCTTTGAACAAACTCCAAAATTTCCAATGTAATTTGAAACAATTGTAGCAGATATCTCTATAAAGAGCCCATCTTGTGTGCTACTTTAACGAGTTTAATCGAATAAACCGAAACCCATGTCATCATCAGATTCTTCCTTGGCTTCTTCCTCCTTCTTTTCTTCAGCAGCAGCTTCACCACCTGCGGCGGCAGCGTCACCACCAGCAGCAGCACCAGCAGCAGCACCAGCAGCTGGAGCAGCGGAGAAGTTGAAGAAGAATTCCTTCAAGTCTTTTCCTTCTAAGGCCTTGGAGAACAAGTCAGCCCAGATACCTTCAACTTCGACGTTAGCACCCTTGGTCAAGGTCAACAATTTTTCGGAAGTGATTTCAATATCGGAATCAGCCAAGATTAAAGCAGCGTATGATAAAGCAGTTTCAGTTGACATTATTTTTCTATTGTATGTGATGTAATGTAGTAACTAGAGATAATCAAATTAAGCAAAGCAGACTATTTCTTAGTTTGGTTGTGTAAAGGAAGAGCCTAGGTGTCACTCGGTGGTTGTTGCAGATATAGTTTTTTTTTCACTAATTGGCAAGCGCGAGTTGAGAATGCGCCTGCACGTGAGAATGTTTAGGGCTTTATCTGTTTTTTTTTTTGACTGCGAAATTGAAGAGACGTCGCAAAGTGGTTCCACAAAGGACCCATTAGAAGAAAACAATAAGGTGCTTTCTTTTGTGAACAAAGCTTACTCGGCCAGTGACTATTCAAATAGTTTAGTTGCAATACTTAGATGTTTTGTGAAGCACGCTAGTGATAATTAGTTTTCTAAGGAAACACTCTGATTAGCTTCAAGAGTAAGCCGAGCTTAGGCTCTGTAAGAGTTTAAACTTCATTAAATTTATATAGCCAGGTGCGTGTTGAGGGATCATACACAATTTAATCGTGAAATTTTTTAAAAATTGGTTGCAAAATATTGCGAAAGATCGGTGAGACTCATTGCAAAATATAAAATGTTCAAGGAATTTATTAAATTTGAGGTTGACGAATCAGTCCTGTTAAAAATTGCAATTAGTTTACAAGGGCCCCATTATAATCCTCAGCAAGAGTCTCCACACTATCCAAAATATAGGCAGATTTTGTCTAAAATTTATTCGTATAATAGTTGTTTGAACACTCATAATCACTATATACCTCTCTACTTGATCAATTTCTCCTCTTTTGCAACCTCATTCAATGCTTCAATCAACACATCACTAGCATAATCGTAATCGTTCAATTCATTGTAAATTTGGCACGAGAACCTAGCCATTAATTTACCATTATGAGCAATACATGGCGTATAAGCCTTCCTAGCAAAACACTTGGCATACACCAAATTATCATATTTGGGCCAATTTTCAATAAATTCAGGAACATCAATGGGGACTGGAACTGTCACCATTGTACTAATTTGAGTAGCATTTTTCTGGTCTAAAGCAGATGTTCTCCATTTCTTACCAACTAACTCACCCGTTTGCATAGCTAAATTGTGACAGTAATCATAGATGACGTTCTCTCCACCACATACTTGTTGTCTGAACTCCACTGCATATGGGATGACATCAATGGAGGCAAAATTTTTAGTTCCAGTGAAAAAGAATTTATCGACCAACCTATTCTTTTCGTCTTCCTCGGGCAACTCAACGGTGGAAGGCAAGTATGAGTGGCTCACAGGCAAGGTATGAATGTACTTATGGTGCTTTTGATCAACATACAACACAGAACAACCAAAGGGTACAAAATACCACTTATGTAAATTGCTAACATAGAAATCCGGCTTGAGTGCTGACAAGTCCTGGGGAATGCATCCAATTCCATGGGCTCCATCAATCAATGAAAGAACCTTGTATTTGTGACATAACTGAGTCGTTTCCTTGTAAGGAAAGATGACTCCTGGCATTGATGAAACTGTGTCAAACATGCACAATTTTGGCTTGACTTCTTTGAATACGTTTTCAAACTTGGTTAAAATTTCTTTATCAGTGATGGGGTAGTTGATTTCAACAACGTGGAAATCAATATCATACCGATCTTTCAAAAACCTGACAGTATTTCCACAAGCTCCATATACTGTGCTTTGCATAACAATTGAATCACCTTTTGCAAAAGGGTAACTTCTTAAAATTGTGTTGATACCGGTGGTGGCATTGTCAACAATAGCCAAATTATGATAGTCGCAATTCAAAACCTTGGATAACGCTTGCAAACTTTGAACATATTTTTCCTTCTGTTCTTGCTTCATATACTTGTCGGGGTAGTTTGCATGACCAGTGATATTTTCCAAGTACTTTTCATGGATTGGTGTTGGTGTTAAGCCATATGATCCATGGTTTACTGGGTATACATCCTTATCTAAATTGGTAAAGTATTTTGCTCTAAACTCCTTGCCAAATTTCTCCATAGGTTCTTGTGATTTCGATGATGTAAGCGATAGTTGGTTGAGTAATGAGGAAAACATATTGGGAAACAGATGGATTTGTGGTGAGACTGACGGGATACTTTTAACGACTTCTGATGTTGACAAATCTCTTTTATTTTGTGCCTTTCGGTACTTATGACGCACCACAAAGGCGATTTTTTTCCGATGATGACTCACTGGTCTTGTCAGACTAGTAAAGTTTAGCGATGTGGGTGTGAGAGGGTAGTTGTGATGTTCTCGATTTGATTTGTCGTTTGTTATGTGACTAATATTCTAACCTTAGTCCAATTATATTTCTTTAACCTCTGAATTTGAATTAGAGAGTTCCCAACAAACATATGATAATAATTCCGAAATAGACGAGCGATAAAATAAAAGTTTAAATATACCAACACTTTACTTTTATTCTAAAACTATAAACTAATACACCTTTTAACGGTTCTTCACTTACTTTAGCAACCGATGTGTAAAGTACCTCACAACCAATTCATTCTCGTTAGTAGCCTTATAGTTGTTGGAGTAGCTTACAGTCATAGGCTTCCCTTTAGTGAATCTCGACTTCTAGAACTTCTTCTGTTGTTTCTTCTTCTGTGAGGTGGCTTTGACCTTCTTTTGCTTTTCTTTGGTGCATTTGATCTTGATGCCAGCCCAAACGGTGAGATAACTAACTGTAGACAATTGTTGTTGAATCTGAGTGAAAAGTTCCTTCCTAATTTAATTTGGTTCTGTTGATGGGTTTTGTGTAAATATTCCATTCAAAACATCAACTGCAAGAGCTTTCATTTTCAAGTGGTCTTTGGTGGATTAGATTGTCCTGAAAAAAAACATAGATTTCCATAATTGTTTAATACTCTCCTGAGGAAAAGGTACAATTGTGTACACCCTTTCATCGGATTGGGTGCAAAATAAACCCAATCATCCAAAACATTGGCCACCTTGTAGGAATGTTGAAACTGGTCAACGACGGCCCTTATTTCTTTGGTATTATACACCCCAAAGTCTCGGAAATACTTCTATGTTCCTTCCGGATCAGCAAACATTGAGTATGGAAGAGGACACTTTTTAAGGGCAAAAGTCCTCTTTTGAATCTTGCCATTGATTGACTTATAGTAAAGATTCAACAAGTCGTCATTAAAGCTTTTCGAAATATAGTTAATTTGTCCATTAAATTTACCTGTAAACAAATACTCCTTTGATTTCGGGTAGAAAGTGAACAATTCAAGGTACCCGTGCTTCTAATCTCTCACACCGTTGGCCAAATGCTGTAGTAAGAAGGGGGTTACAATGTGTTGGTATTCATATTCTCAAATACACAGAGTTGGGTTGAGTTCAGATTCTAGGCGAATAAGAACCACACCATTAGAGCCAGTAGAAGATACAACCTGAGCTGTAGGGCCAGCCATAAGTGGTATTAGCGAATTTCGTCTATTATTTGTGCTAGCACACCTTTGGCCAACGGAAACATTGCGCTTAGATGTAGTCGAGTTGTATGTCTGCACTTTTTGGGTAACAGACCAGACTTGGTTACGGCGATTCCAGTTTACCATACTTGAATTCATAATTGTAGTATATGATATGATTCAATAATCAACTTGATTCATTCTGTAGAACGTTATTTTCAACGAGTGATAGTACTGAAAAGTAAAGGGTAAGAGTAACTGAATTGAGATCCTTTCTCAACACGGACACTCACATGCAGATGAATAGTGCACTTGCCATGTTGTGCTCGATTGAAAATGGGCCCGAACTTGGTAAAGTGACACAAAAGCTAAATCACTTTTGGGTTGGACAAAAACACAAATGGTCTATTGTCATAATAAACTGTAGTTAAAAATTTAAACTTAATGAGTCGGAAGTAGAAGGAACACAGGTGGTTGAAGCCGTAGCAACAGAGCTTGAACGGCTTAGTTCCCTAGAAAATCACAGTAATACACCGAATTCTCATTAAAAGATATCAACATCCAGAAGTCCCACCCTTGCACCCTATTGAAAAGGATGCGCTGCATTTAGTTAGGCTTGTATCGACTTATCAGAATAATATTTAGCATACATAATCGACAGGACATTTCCTCTGGCTCTGTGAAGAATTCCTCAATATCGGAGACCAATTCTTCTTGACCACTAATAGGAACAAATTTTATCTTTAAATGCTGTTTTCGTAATGGTGCTCAGGAGGGTCGGTCACGTTCTAGCAGCCTAAAATTAAATAGGCAATAGTCACAAGTAAAAATCTGCGTTTTCTCAGCACTGCCACTCTCATCAACGACTTCAATTCACATGAATTTCCCGCCAAGCACTATCAGATATACACTCACCAATGCTTATGGCCGGCACTAGAATGCCTCATCAAATCAAGTTGACTTCCCCCAAATCCACTATTACACGATAGCAACTGTTTCTCTAACAAAGAAAACCCCTTGTATGCACACTACTATTGTTTTAGATTGGTTGCGCACCAACTCTATTGTCTTTCAATTAATTTTCTTTTTAGTCTATTTACCTTTAGTTCATACGTTTCGAATATAGAGGTTACTGAAAAGGGAATGTACTTTACTTAAATGGGCGATGGTAAGAGAGCTAAAACAATCTATTTTTAAATTGTATCGGAACGACATGTGCTCTAGTTTTAGATACGAGATGTAATAGCTAGACAAAAAAAGAAACGTGCTTCTTCTCCTCGCAGTTCAATTTAGGTATAGAGTCGTAGAATCACTCTCGGAAATGTGTTGTTCCAAAAGAAGCCACAATAGACGCAAGCATTCCTCTTACCAATCTCTATGCCAACTCCCGTGGGCTCAATCCTGCATCATAGATACATTTCTATTCAAACGCAAATTTCACATATTTTGGAACGTGGAATGTATACACACGGAAAAACAAAAATAGACGCGCAGTTATTTATACGCGCCAGTTGTGAATGGTGAACATGCCACAAAAGATACAATGAAGCGAAGAGAAGATTAGTACAGAATGATTGAGAGTTATTGAGTATCGTGGACGGAACAATGGAAAATGGTGGACTTATTTGACGTGTTGTTCGATCGCGCGGGTTTCAACAGCACTTTTTAGTAATAGCTCGTGAATTGCAATACACATTCCGAGTTCTAAAGTTGATTGGCTAAAACTATTTCGGATTAATTCTCGTAAACCAATTAGATTAACTTAACTTTTACCTAAATTATCTTTGGCGCCGTTTTACATTTACTTTGAGATAACCAGTTGCAGAAGAAAGTTACCACAATTTTAGTTTAATTTGGTTAATTGAAATTTTCATCCGGAATATAGAGCAACTTTTTAATTCATTCTGCATATTATTGTGTTTAGATAACCACAATATAATCACAAATTATATTCATAAAGAAGCAACACAAAAATAAACAGTGTGAAATATAGAATACGCGAAAGGAGGCGTTTACTGGAGCAAACAAAATGCTTTTTTGATTGGCGAATAGAGATTATCCTACCTAGTCTGGATATAGTCCAGTAAAGACATCTTGGAGCTAGAGAGTGAGAGCTAAGAGCAATGATAAACGTATGGCTTTGTTTTGTTGGTTGTTGACAACGAGAAATTCTGCAAAAGTGTTACCACCGCCAATCCCCTCACTCTGCTTTGTCCCCTATGAGAATGATGTAATTCAAACAATAGATTGTGAACAAAGTTCATTCTTTGTTTCTTGAAGAAAAGAAAAATGTTCTTTGTTACGGGGATGCTTGCTTTGTGGCTCTCACATTTGAGTGTCAACAATATCGTCGCAACTGAATGGATCTTAATCAATCAATCCATTAACACCAACACAGCTCTTCGAGTATTTTGCAATTGCAAATCCTCCGTGAGTGATTCTCGTTCTTTATATACACACTCTATTGTTCTAGTCTAAAAAAGTCAGTTAACCCCAACTTAAAGGAAATGCCATCAAAAAGCAATTATTTGAGAAACCATCGGCATACGTGGCTCCCCTCAAAGCATGTAAGTTGGCTCACCAGCAACTATCAGAAGCAAGAAGGGGGTGGAGGGGAGACCGCAAATAACATTGGCAAAGAAGGGAGAAGCACCCCTTTTGATTTAGTGTAACATAATTGTAATACAACATGAAACGCACGGCCCTACGGTGCTTGGCACTTACAGCATATGACCGAGAAAGGATTAATGCTCTTAACCAATTGATGATGTAGTAGGAGTCGGCAGTACCACAGTCAGTTTCCAGGGGAAGGTAAGAGTAGCTTTTCCCATATGCGCTAAAGCCCTGAATCCACATTGAAGTAAAGGGGACACTACCATTACATGTCGTTGTATCTCTTGCGCTAAGTGATTACCAATTGTCATGCAAAGAGCTAAATTCATAAAGAGTGTGGGCAGAGGAGGAGCTGGGGTTGCACCGGAGTCAAGTGCTACTATCATTGTTTCCACGACAAGACTTTGGGAAGAAAAGGGGTTCTACGAAGATAGCCAGCCATTTCTTGTGTGTGCGTTTTGATTTTGTAACTCAATTTCAACTAAGTGAATTATTATTTTCACTATTATTATTATTATACACGGCGTATAATACACAAAGTCTAGTGTAAAAAACACTACATGCAATCTTCTTTAAAAGTACATGTTACTCAGTTTTTAGTGTAGTTAGGCTTAGTTTATAGTATGTGTATTGTGTGTGTAGGTGTCTTAGCTAAGCATAAACAAAAACTACAATAAACCCTAATACAATAGGAGCTAGTAGTTAAAAATAATTATCAAAACAAAAACACATAAATAACCCATGTCACATATCATACAATAACCTCTTCTGAACAATAAGACCATTTGTGTTATATACATAACTCACTCAAACAATTTAACTTCTTGAAACAATACAACCAAAGTTACAAAGTTAAACACTAAATCCATCCTTTCGCTCCTTTCCCTATAATGATTATTAGTAATAATGCACACACACCTACGTTTAATAGATATATAAGTGTCTGATATTTCCTTCTCTTTTTGAAAACACCACAGCTCTTTGTATCCACATCTCAATCTCATTGAAAAGCAAACATATCGCTGCTCATTGCACTCTAACTTCGACTTGCGTTATATAAATTCACACTCACAAAAAAGAAACGCGCATTGCAATTTGTCCACACATTTTGCAACATCGAAATACATTCCAAGCCCTTTCCAAATACACAGCAGGGCTTATATTAAGTCTATTTTCCAAATAATAGATTTACTTGGGTTGACATCGAAGAAAGCGAAATAGCTCCACAGCGAGATACACATTATTTTTGTTTGCTAAATTTTGGCGCCCAATTAAATTTACATTCGGGCTTTTGTGACGAGTGCCGATAATATTGCAAATTATTTCAAGGAGCTCCTGAATTTTTGCCTTGATTTTGAGATTAGTATTTCATCTACATTGATTCATCACCTTTTTCGTTGATTTCAGTTTGCGATTGATTTTTCCTTGAAGTATCTTAACTTAGTTGTGTTTTGTGCTTCCTATAGAATTTTTTTTATAATTTGCAGTTTCTTTAATTACAAAGAGGCAAATCCATTACACTTGAAGCTATCAACTTCAACAACAACGATAACAAAATGAGGTCAATTGCCGTTTTCGCTATTCTTATCTCATGCATATATGCACTAGCTCTTACACCACAGAAAAGAGGTGAAAGTGTAGCTTGGAACTATCAGAAACAAACCACACGTGGTTTGAATTTAGGTGGTTGGCTTGTTCTTGAAGCATACATTACTCCATCATTGTTTGGATCCTGGTTGTTTGGAGACGACGAGAATAATATTCCTGTTGATGAATATCATTTCACTAAGCAATTGGGTAAAGAGGCCGCTGAACATGTGTTGCAAATGCATTGGAATTCATGGTACACCGAAGCGGATTTTGAACAAATTAGTTATTTGGGAATTAACACGGTTCGTATTCCAATTGGATACTGGGCTTTCCAATTATTGGATGATGATCCATATGTTCAAGGACAAGTGGAATATTTGGATAAAGCTTTGCAGTGGGCTAGAAACCACAATCTCAAGGTCTGGATTGACTTGCACGGTGCTCCAGGCTCACAAAATGGGTTCGACAATTCAGGCTTAAGAGATACCTTGGACTGGCAAACGGTTGATGGTAACGTGCAAGTTACAAAAGATGTTTTGAACACTATCTTTGAAAAATACGGAGGAGATGATTACGCTGACGTCGTTATCGGCATTGAATTACTCAATGAACCATTGGGTCCAAGTTTGAATGTTGATGAGCTTAAGCAATTTTACCAAGATGGATACAGTGCTTTGAGATCTACAGGATCAAATATCCCTGTTGTTATTCACGATGCCTTTGAAGCAATTGGTTACTGGGATGATTTCTCCATTGGCAACAATGCATTCAATGTCGTTTTGGACCACCACCACTATCAAGTCTTTTCAGCACAAGAATTGGAACGTAGTATTGATGACCACATTTCAGTTGCTTGTAATTGGGGATGGGACACCAAGAAGGAAAGTTACTGGACTATTACTGGTGAATGGTCTGCAGCTTTGACCGATTGTGCCAAATGGTTGAATGGGGTTAGAAGAGGCGCACGTTATGAAGGTCAATACGACAACTCGCCATACATTGGGTCTTGTCTGCAATACTTGGAACTTGACAACTGGCCAGAGGACTACAAAACCAATGTTCGTAAATACATTGAAGCACAATTGGATGCTTATGAATACACTGGTGGATGGATCTTTTGGAACTGGAAGACTGAAGATGCTATTGAATGGGACTTCCAAAGGTTGACTGCTGCTGGCATTTTCCCTCAACCTTTGACTGATAGACAGTATCCTAACCAATGTGGTTTCCCAAGTAACTAGAGATATTGAACAAGTGATTATGGTATATGGATACGGATGGGTTTTATTTTTTGGTTTGGTTTTTTACAATGATAGATCAGGAAAAGTAAAGTCTCGGTTTGGGTTTTTCATTAATTAATTTTTTCAAGGTGTATATTAGTATTTTTTAGGATTTTCTTGATTATACGTAACTGTGTTATTATATGAACAGTGAGTCGGTTGAGTTGAAGGTGAATTGTGTGCTCTCTGTCATCTTCTCTTGTTGCTTACTTGGTAAAACGCAATTGTATATTTTTTTTCCTTTTGTGTCCTCTCTTCTCACGGCAAATTTAGTCTTTGCAAAAAAGGATTTCGTGACAGATTTTCATTGCACATTTATACAAGCTGCACTGTATATGCCTGATGAGTGTTTTTATAAGGAGTTATGTGCTACGATGCACGAGGACTCTGATAGATAGGTCACTTCGATCTCCAATTCAACGAGCAATTCGCTTTCCACAACCATGCAAATTCGTGCCGTATAGAGGAATCAGTCAAACTTCGGTCCTGCTACAAGAATTGAATAGAGGTGCCGGTCATGAAAAGGAAACAAAGGAGACCAACAATATCAAACCAAAGGGAAAGCAAGATACAAAGATACAGGATATTTCACTGAAGGTTACCAAGGAACAACTTTTAGCAAAAGCAACCAATATTTACTCCAGATTCAAAATCCGTCTTAAATGGCTCTTGAAGAAATCGAATCGTCCATTCAATACTGATGACTACTCGGCATTCTTTTCCTGGATAGTAGTGGGGAATGTGTTTTTGTTCTTTGTAGCAACAACGACATTCTTCTCTCTTGTGATTTTTACTGCAAACACAGTGTTTGCACAAGAGTTTGTTGCTAGAAAGTTTGGAGAGCTAATCACTAAAAATTCAAACATCACAGCTACTTTTGAGAGTGCAATTGTTCCTGGTTGGTCAGATGGAAAGATAAGTTTTAGAAAGTGCTTTGTTAGTCGAAGACCAAAAAAGATTGAAAAATTCATCAAGGGATCACAACAAGAGGAATACGAGAAAAGTTTGCGTGTGAATGACAGTGGAGAAGCAGACGAAGATGAAGATATTTTTGAAGATGATGGGAACTATACACAATTTGACCTCACTATAGAGGAAGTAAATATTTCGTTGTCGTTCAACAAATGGGTCAACGGTACTGGAATGATTGAAACTTTGGAAATGAAAGGAGTTCGAGGAGTTGTTGACCGAACACACGTAAGATGGGACCCTGATGATGATGCCACGAATTACAAAAATGTGTACCAGCCAGGAGATTTTGAATTTGAAGAGTTCAGAATGGAGGACGTGCTATTTGAATTGAAGCAACCAAATGGGTTCAGACCATTTGATGTTTCAATATACAATTGTGAGTTGTCGAAATTGAGAAAACACTGGTTGTTTTACGATTTCTTGAATGCAGAGGTGATGAGTGGCTCCTATGACAATTCTTTGTTCACTGTACATAAAAAGCAAAGACTTAGCGATTTTTCAATCAATGATGAGGGCAAAGAGAGCCCGCTGAGCAAATGGAAAAGAGTAACTTGTTTACGTGTGGACTCATTGAATATTGATCATTTGAACAGGGGGTTGGAAGGTCCATTTGGTTGGATAACAAATGGTAAGGTTGATATGGTGGGTGAGATAATGGTTCCACGGGAGGATAATAATGACATTGGTGTAAAAGAAATTGTAAATATGATTGCCGAGTCGATTACCAAAGAAGCTACAAGGTATAAAAACCCAGAAGTTCAATCAAAACATCCCGATATGCATACTCGTTTAACTCACGATGATTACACTGATATATCAAAATACTTTGTATTAGACTTAACTATACGGTTAAACAATGTTAGGGCAACAGTACCATTCAAAGCCCCTGAATTGTCATACATCAACTACGCACTTATAAGACCAATCGTGGCGTATATCAACTCAAAAAACACATTTATCGAAATTCACAACCGAGTGGTAAAGAATATAAAAGATTTCGATGGCTCCTGGACAGTATATGACTCTCTTCTTATGGACGATATATCTGAGGAGGTGTATGACAATTTTGTTGATTATGTTGCTGATGAGGAAGCGAGATTAATCAGGGTGAAAAGGGTAGGGTTTTGGTCACTTCAATTGTTCCTACAATTGGTCCTTGTCGGATTGGGTGCATTGACATAGTTCCCAAGTTGCTTTCTACCTCACATTTTTAAAATAAGAACCAAGAGAGCAATATAACAGCATAAACTGATTATGGATAAAATCAATACATAATCGCCCCCTGTCTTGTACATTTCCATGTCTTTCTCTGGATTGTAGAATACATCAACATGCAATGACTTGTAAACTCCGATAAAATAAAGAATACACCCATACACTGTGTACATTGTTCCTATTGGCAAAAACTCCTTTGAAAATAGCTTGATAATCAATATTGAAAACGAGAAGCACCCAATGGCAGTCCTTGTGTATGCACCTTCATAAGTCCTCTGGTGTGCTCTGATATCCAACTTTAAATTATCTTCAAAAATATCGATACGTGATGGTAACCTACCTCTTAACGGCGCAGGCCGCCTTTCAATCGACATCGTGGTATAGCTTCTGTAGTGTGGCACAAAACATGAATGTGGATCCTTTTTTTTTTTGTTCTCATTTTCTAAAAACACTCTGGATAACACTATTCATCGCAACCAACCACACACTCAACACACTATGGCCGCCGCTAGAAGACTATGGGTAAAGCTAAAACTATCGTCCAAGTACCTTGCCACACTACCCAAGTTTGATTCTTATGTGTCCAAATCAAGGTTGAAGAAAATAGCACAAGACGAGAAAAAGGGAATCAGTCCATCAATATCCAGTCTGCAGAGATCTTCTCCAGCCCCAGAAGGTACAGGTACTCCTGGGCCAACGAATAATGCAAGTAGCGCTGGTGGTGCTGGTAATTCAGGGATCAGCCAGTACAAAATTAATGTGGGACTTAAGGGTGACTCAACTTCAGGTCTCACCATGAATAGTATAAACCCCGCCCTTTACGTGCTAGATAAGTCAGGTAAACCATGCAGACGCTGGGTGAAGAAGCAAAAACAGTTTAAGAGTTTCACGGGATTCAAAATGAAATATACAAAATATGAGGCGAAGGAGCCAAGTCCGAAAGAAGAAAAGAAGGGTGGAAGTAAAGCGACCGGGAAAGACCCAGTAGAAGCTAAAGATAAGATAACAACTGCAGCGACAGAGATAAAAGTAGAAACATAAATGGGGGGTATTGTAAGTTGTATATTCGTATCAAATAGCTTTGAAAAAAAATTAAATCAAAAATGTAATGAACAACTGGTGATCTCTAAGGAATGATAATTAGGAACATTGGCATAAGGCGATGCACTCGCAGACTCCTATCAACTAAGGTCAAAGAGGGTTCGTCCACAAATACCAGCCATGCTATCTCAAATAGGCAACTACTCTACACAACAGACGCAGCTTCACCTGGATCGGTGTTTTTCTTACCACATGGAACAAGAATACTAAACAAGCTTATTCAATTTATGAAGAATCAGCAAATAAGGTATGGATTTCAAGAGGTTGTCACTCCTTTGATATTCAAGACAAAATTGTGGAAGAAATCGGGACATTGGGATAATTACAAAGATGACATGTTTAAGGTCGTTGGGTTTGATATGTCGAAAGAAGAGATTCCTGAAGGTTCCATAGAGGAGCACGAATATGGGTTGAAGCCAATGAACTGTCCGAGCCACTGCATGATCTTTGCAAAATTTGATCGTAGTTATAATGAGTTGCCGATAAGATATTCAGATTTCAGCTCATTGCATAGGAATGAGGCAAGTGGTGCGTTAAGTGGATTGACAAGAGTGCGTAGGTTCCACCAAGATGACGGTCATATATTCTGCAGTGTTAGCCACATTGATCAGGAGATTAAAAACACATTAGATTTGATCAAAGATACTTATGCCGTGTTTGGAATTAATGAAATTGAATATTACTTGTCAACACGACCAGATAAATTCATGGGCGACATTGAAACCTGGGATCAAGCTGAATCGCAGTTGAAGAAAGTGTTGGATGAAGGCACCGGGAAAGGAAGCTGGGAAATTAGAGAAGGTGATGGTGCATTCTACGGCCCCAAAATTGATGTACTCTTGACGGACGCATTTAACAAAAAGCATCAAGTCGGGACAATCCAATTGGACTTTCAATTACCAAAAAGATTTGACTTGAAATACGCTGCCGAGGATGGATCGAGAGATAACCAGCCTATTTTGGTACATAGGGCTGTATTTGGATCTTTAGAAAGATTCTTTGCCATTTTGTTGGATCATTATCAAGGAAAGTGGCCATTCTGGATAAATCCAAGACAGGCTGTGATAATACCTATAAACGATTCGCATGTCGAAAAGGCAGAAGAATTGCAACGCAAGTTATGCGGGGATATAATAAACTCCCAAGACCTGATCTCCCCCTTGACTGGGTTTAATTTTCATGTTGACATGGATAAAAGGGCTGCAACAGTGGGACACAGAACTAAGGAAGCAATTAAAAGTGGTTACTCCTACATCATATTGATTGGAGACAGAGACATTGCCAATGGCACCTTTTCGATAAGATCTAGAGATGATCGAAAAGTTTCAAACTTGACAAGTGACGAAATTTATCAAAAGTTCATAGACTTGGAAAAGAAATATCAATAGATAACTGTAAATAGGCGAATATACAATATGTACAAAGTGCTCACAGCTTGCCATACCCCTTGTTAGTAAGTATCTTGTCAATTTCGACCCAAAAATCACGAACAATCACCTTATCTTTGAATCTCTTTTCACCTCTGTCAACTTTTATTTCATGAACATTCCATTCTTTTATTTGATGCGGCGTGGCCTCTCCTTGGTATCCCAAATAATACCCTTGATATTTTTGAAACAAGACCTCTGGTTTGGAAAACTTGTACTTTGAAAATTGCCAGCTTTGGCCTGTAGTGAAGATTGCAATTACTCTATTCCAATAATCTGGATTAGTGAATAAGTCCACATTGTCAACCACCATAATTTTTTGACCAGTGGATATTAATCTGTCTGAAGGATGGTTGAGAATAACAACACCGGAATGTGGTCTGTTGCTTGGGACAGGCTCTGTGTAGCGTCCATTCTCAAGAAACTCTTTTATATTGGATAATGAAAGGAGTGCTGTCGTAGCAGGAGATACAATAATGATTGGTTGTTTCTTTGACCCACTTTCCTTCTTGGCTTCTTTACTGCTTGGTTTAGCACGTTTCAATTCATGCATGAACTTTTTGGCATCTGATATTAGATAGCTAAAGTCAATGTTCTTGGAACCTCTCAATACGGCATTATGATCAACCGACTCCTTTTCAAACTGACTTATTCTTTCCATCTGCGGATCGTCAAGTTTGTGTTTTTTCGATTTGACAGCATCAGTTTTGACATCAGCTTTGACCGCTTCACTTTTTCCTTCTTCCTTTTCTTCCTTAACAAACTGACAACTGTCAATGGTTCCCTTTAACCAGGTTATCAAGTCATATCTTTGCAAATAGGCAAACGCAGGTATTCCATGTTTACTTGCTTTAGACTTGTAATCAACATCTGGGGTTTGTTCCTCTATCCAACAAAACACGACTGATTTTAAGTCCTGTGGCTCATCGTCATTGTAAAAGTTCGTTTTCAAGTCTAAATCGTACTTTTTCTCATTATCACCAAATTGAACTTGCGTGGCTTCTTGAATGAGTTCCGTATCTTGCCCATCACCACTGTAGAGCTTGATGGAATCGCTGGCAATAGCAGCATGGCGTAGAGCTTTGAGAGCTGTTACACCTGACATGGAGGATATTAGTGTATTGATGAAGAATTTGAGTCAAGTTGAAGTTTTTTTGTGACAAAATATTTTCGACGCTCTTTGAAAACAAGATACTTAAAGTCATATGGCATCAACACAATCCCATATCATTGAGGTGATTTCAATTTTAATTTGATTGGTGATATCGTTTTACATCAGCTTGGTGCATTTCGTGGTTCACGTTCTTAACCTCATTTTTCTTCAATGAACGGTGCACCTCACATTGGAGTTACCACGGCTCAGGTCATACAATGGCGTGATGAAGCACAGGAGACATTAAGAAAGGCTCAGAAGTTGTGCACTGCCGCCCAATCGTCGTTGCAAAAGACGCTACAAGATTTGACTGTTCAACTTCCGGATGAATTAGAGTCTGTTGAGCATTTGTTCGAGTCTTATCAAAACCAATATGAACTAATTGACAAGCAAATCAAAAGTTTAAAACAAACGTTGACCGAATATGTTGATAAAGTGTTTACTGACATGGAGGGTGTATTGAATCCGAGTTTAAAGCAATTGGACGTTATAACCACTAGATTAAGGAACACTAACGTGCCACCGTTCGTGTTAACTTCTGAGGAAGCAACTCCAAAAACATTACTTGATTTCATTGCTACAGAATCAATCGATCTTATCAGAGAAAACATTTACATTTACAGAACAAATAGTGCCAAGATTAAACAATTGCTACTGGATGAATTTCAGATAAGCATCTTGAACTTACATCAACATTTTACAATGCAACATAACATCATTGACAGGGAGTTTGATCGCTTAGGGCCAATTCAAATCGAATTTAGAACTGCTCATGGAAACATACTCGAATCGAAGGGTGTTTTAGGAACCACTCTTAAGGAAAATCAAGCTTTAGAGAATGAGTTGGTTTCGCTTTTGCAAATGTTGACCAATCATTTTGATCAGTGTAATAAAGCTGTGGAGTTACTTTCTTCACCAAGCAGCAATGTAAAGGTTAATATAAAAGTTTTAGCAAACGACGCTAACGAATTGAGTGAGGTTTATAAAGAGCTTATGTCGATTTATGAAATTGTATTGACAAATGAAACGAAGTCAAACAAAACATTTCAACAGTATAGCTCCTATGTTAACAAATCACGGGAACTCATAGGTTTAGAAATGACGAAAGTGAGGGACTTTAAAGTTACTACACTACCCAAGTTCATATTGCTACTACACGAGTCAATTAATATTTTACAAACTTGTTCTATAACAGATGTAACGCTTGAAGAACTATCACCCTGCGAAATTTACTCCGAGACAATAAAGCAGTTGATATACCACTACTCACAATTTATCGAGATCTATGAAACCAAGTATCTTCAAGAATTACACCACGAAGAATTTGTGTATCCAAGGAAATTTCTAAAAAGAATTGGTGATTTTTTGAATGAGGAATTGTACCGCATGCAACTTGAAGAGTCAAATCACAGAAAAGCTTGGCTTGCGAAATATGGAGAGTTTATTCCTAGGGAGTTCAAGTTGCCGGGCGAAGATGAGATGCCGACCGTTATGCAGGTCATAACGGAAGGCTTGGAACATATACAAAAAGAAGATGGGGTTGAGAAGTTTAATGATGGCGAAGAGAAGAATTTGCTAGATTTGATTAGATCATTTAGGTAACTAGAGAATAAAGAGGCGTAGTAGTTTGCAAGTTTACCTGTAGGAGTAGCTCAAATGAACTCTTTCTTTTTAAAGTTGTGGCGCTAATTAATCGCGCAGGAAAATAAAGGATCAAATTGATACATGTAATTATATAACTATTGGGTTCATGGGGCAGAGACCACATTGGAGCATATCATTTGTAAAGCCTGGACTGGAACTCGACCAAGACGATCCTAATGATAGCCTAAATAGGAAGAGGCTGAGACCCATGATGCTGTCCATCCATAGTGAATACAGCGACTTGGAGGACGATGTCGAAGTGAATGAGCACAAAGATTCGGTAGGCGAGGATAGAGATAGCGATTCATACATGGATGTCAAAGAGAATAGCGAGTCAAATCTGTATGAGGATAGTGATGTTGACATGGATGAGGTTGGAGAGGATTTTGAAGACACTGATTGTGAAGATTCAATAGATTCGTCACTGTCTTACTCAACTCACTTGCAGCATAAAACGCGTCAACCAGTTCAGTCATTAGGCAACTTCAATATATCCAAGACATATGAAAAGTACGGTATTGGCGCATTATTGATGAAAAAAATGGGATTTGAAGAAGGGAAAGGTATCGGCAGTAGACAATCTGGAATAATCGCTCCGTTAAATGCAAATCCAAATAAAGGCCGACTAGGAGTTGGTGCAAAGGAATCTCTGCCCTCATGGAAAGAGAAGGGGAGACAGCGACAACATGACAATAAGGATGCGGTTCAGTCACGCAGGTTTAGTGATAGACAATCTTCAGATGATTTCGACGACTACACCAGGATGTATCAGCCTAGCGAGTTTGAGGTGATTACGTTCAATATCTACAGATTGATAATGGATTTTGGCGATTTGGGTGTGGATGTACCCACTCACCTAAGAGATTGGGCAATGTCGGTGAGGTCGACCGCTACTGAAGAAGATATAGACCGCCTAAAATATGAGTATGGTCATCTAAAGGATGTTTGGTATGACATATCTCTGATTAATGAAGAAGAAGAAGGGTTGGATCAAGAGTTGGGGTATGCTGATGATGACGGATTCATTGCAGCCCAATATGAGAAACTTCTTTTGATTGCCAAACGGTGTGAAAACCTCCCGTTAAATGACCTAAATAATGTTCAAATAGAGGACGTCTTGGAACTGTTGTTGCAATTACCATTGACAAATGACATTGTTGAGTCAATGGTTGTTACAATTCTAAAACCAAAGATAAATTCATTGATTAGTGTTTCTTTGTATGATTACGATAATCAGAAAGAAACCGTTGTGCCCACACTAAACAAGTATACAGAGATTTTGGATCCTCAAAACGCCGTCCTGTCTGAATTTTATGCGTATTTGTTAGGCTGCTTTAGCTTGAAATTTGATCAATTGTTGAACAATGACTCCGTTGATAGTGAGAATGGGGCTGCCGCTGACGAAATTTTGACAACAGTAACTTCAATATGGTTAGATTTGAGTAACCCAAATTTGAAAAACCACGTACTAAATCAGATTGTCAGAGCTGTGATTGTGCCTTATTTTGAAGAACAAGTACACCAATGGGATTTGCTCACAGATATTACATTATCGGAAAAGTTTTTTGATCTTTTACAAATACTTTGTGTCGTTGGAATTGATGACAACTTTGTTATCAGTGAAGCAGTTGATAATTTAGTGTCGAAAGTTAAAAACTATCTCACATTTGGTGCAGCATTATCTGTATGGTATAACCTTGGTGATTCGAAGCAAATCGACCTGGCTAAATTGCAGATAACTCTTATTATGCAGCATTTAGTTCCTGAACTTGAATCTTTTAGGAAGTCAACGAAGCTGTCAGTCCAGGATATTTTTAAATCGTCATTTGCTTCATGGGTGAAAAGCTTATCATTTGTTGATGCAACACCCACTACATTTGAGAGTATTCTATATCTATCCACATTTCTTCCACAAAAATCAAGGTTCGCCATCATGCAGTTCTTAGTGTTCAACAATTGGATTGTCAGTATGATTAGAATCTATCGTGCAGACCCACAAGCAGTACCCACCTGGTATGCCCGTTGGTATCAATATTTTACTACGAAATTAATAGATGACAATCCAAAGGAAATAGATGACCTTATTCATTGGTATTTGAGCAAAGCGTTGGACTTTATAAGATCTGATTTTGACCCCGTTGTTTGTCAAGATCTTCCAAAACATGAGGGAGAACTTTTTCCCAAACCAGCTCAAGTGCTCCAACCGATTGAAAAGCAAACGGTCAATGGAATCCCTGCTCACAGACTTCAAATAACATTTCGAGATGTGGTTCTGGAATATTGCAATAAAAATAAAATAGTGATGAAGAAATTAAAGCGTGCTGTTCACAAGACAAAAGGGGTACCGATATTTAAGTTAACGAAGGGAAGCGCTATTAGATATGGATATATCGATAATGAAGTGCTTTGGATTAGCCATTCCCAAAACCCAAACAAGGATGAGCTCTATGAGCCTATTTCTTTAGATACATTGGTGGATAATTTTAATACCTGCTGGATATAAGTAGCTTAGAAATTGTGGTCTTATTATTTGTCAATATTGTTCTAGATGCGCAAAGTGTAAAAGAGAAAGTAGCCAAACGGGGGAATTCTTTTTATTTTTTTTTCTAAATGACTCCGGACCAGAAGAAAAATTGAACTTAACTTAACTACTCAGTTTGTTTCAACTGCTGTTCGTATAGAGCCATTTACGTTACATATCCCTTTTTACAAATCATACTAATGAGCATTATCTTGAGGTCATTGCTCGCCAGGTCGAGGCATAGTAGAGCGTTCAGAATGATGATGATACACGAACTCAAACCAATGATACCTGAAGTACGAACACAAACGAGACTCTACTCAGACGCTAATGCAACAAACACATCACATGGCAGACTAGAAACAACAAAGGAGTTTTGGAGAAAGGCACATATCGAAAACTCAAAGGAATCTGAAAAAGTGTTGAAGTTGTTGAGAAAGACGGGTGCTATCTCCATACTCGTAGTATTTGCTTCAATAGCTTATGCTGCTTTTGTTGAACATACAAACAAGACAGAAGAAGAAGTGCAAGGGATTGAATACATACCTAATTTGAAGGAGGACATAAGGTACAGGAAAAGGGACTAGTACAAGTGCCGTCTGTTTTTAAAGCTGTATAGTTTTTCAATGTGATGATTTTATGAATATGATTATAGATTCATCGTAGGTGCTGCCCCCATCGATAGATAGTATGTCCCTAACAGATCTATTGAAAAGTGGACTTCTTACACAAATAGAGTCATTACGTAATTTCAAAAATCATTCATTTGAGTAAAGTCATTTCGCTAAACACAATTTTTAATGAAGGGTCTGAACAAGGCGTTTACAATTATTTCACGCCGTTGCGCAAGAACCCCCAACAAAAGCGAGCTAATAGACTTTAAGGACAGAGAAGTCAGTTTACCCTAAGAGTGGGCATAGCAAGACGTTACAATAACCAGGGTCTTGTGTATCTACTGCATATAAGCTTCATCGATGACTATTTGTGAGAGTCGTAGGCGTCACCACAAAATGCGACATCGAAGGTATTGTGACTACGTGCTTTGCCACACTGCTTTCGTAGTTGTAAGCAAATAAGACTGGAAATAACTTCGGGCATTACGTGGTCTCTCTGAACTTAACCGGTAGCTCGTTACTTTCGAAGTATTTAGATGATGTGTGAAACAGCGAGAAGGATTAATTCACATTGATTACCTAATCTTGGAATGCTATAGAAAAAGGACCTTCAATTTTTCACAGCAATCTTTGAATTCCGAAACCCCATTACCACAAAGCACTAAATTTTATCCATTGTTACACAAATAATACGTTCTACAGATTGTTCATTTGCTATATAAAGACTCGAGGAAAGTTTCTCCTTCTTTGGAATGTCGTTATTTCTTTTACCGCCCCTTAGATCAATTTATTTCACCCCGAGATAACTACGATTGCGAAACAACGAACTTATAATGTACAAACTTCTTTCCAAAACTGCAATTGCACGCCAAGCTACTGCTAGATTGGCTAGAGCCTACTCCACCAATGCATCTGCATCATCGTCAAAACTCAACGCAAAATTGGTTGCTGGCACTGCCGTGCCAATTGCGGTTGTTGTTGGATATATGAGTTACTCAAACTCGATAAACAATGAGACGGTTCTTGGAGTTGCTGATAAGATTAGAAAGGAATTTGAGGAAGGTGATGCATTGAGTAAAGAGCAACAGGAGAAATTCGGTGACGAACAACAGAGGTTGAGAACCGAAAAGGAGGATAAAGAGATTGCTAAAATTGAAAAGCAGAAGAGTATAAACACCAAGAATGCCGGTGCTCTTGATAGCAAAGATCCAGCTTCGGATTCAAAAACCAGAGATGTTGCCTCAGATAAATTGGATGATGATACAAGCAGACATGAAGCTAGTGACCCAAAGAATGTAGAGAAATCAAAGGAAATTAGACAAGATCTCAAGGAAAACTTTCATCCTGAGGGCAAGGCTCAAAAGAAACCTACGAAGAACGAGGGTGACAGCGGGGAAACCGCATACAACCCTGAAACTGGTGAAATCAACTGGGACTGTCCATGTTTAGGTGGTATGGCACAGGGCTCCTGCGGTGAAGAGTTTAAGGATGCATTTTCGTGTTTTGTGTTTTCTGATGCAGAACCAAAGGGAATTGATTGTATCAAAAAGTTTGAAACTATGAGAACATGTTTCAAGAAACATCCAGAGGAGTATAAAGAGGAATTGTACAATGGGGATGAAGAAAACAGTACCGAGGTTGTAGAGCATGTTGTTTTGGAAGTGGCTGAACCAGCAGTTAAGGAAATTGAGGATGGTCTTGATTCAGGAAAACTCAAAGCCAAGAAGTAAGTATAAGTAAAGTAAATTATTAAATCCATTAGCATTAAAGTATAGCCTGTAAACTCAACATGCACATCGACTTGAAGAAAGTTCCTTATGTGCACCTCTTAAATCAATATTGTCAAACTCTTGTAACCTCCTGCGTTCGTAATCATCTCCTAGTAAAATAGTCCTTCCTAACTCACCTACCCTAGTAAACAATGACTCCACCGATTGCAACTGTTTTGCACTCACCTCAAGCAAATCCAATTTCCAATCGTATACGTAGTCACCAATATTAGTCGTCGTAGTAGTATTGGTGATTATATCTTTGATCTCTTCTTTATCCACAACTCGGTCTTTCCCTTGATCCATTTTGTTTCCTACTATAACAATACCGGGCTGTGATACATGACAATGTTGCATAAATCTATCAAACCAATCTTTTAAACTCAAAACTGATTCGTAATTGGTGATGTCATAACAAAGAACACAAACGTCAGCCCCACGGTAAAATGCTTGTGATATGGAATTGAATCGTTCTTGACCAGCAGTATCCCAAATTTGTAAATTGATTTTATCTATAGTTGATTTGGCTCGAGTCGTGGTATTATCAACAGTTGTAACTGAACTGGCAGTGACGTCACCCTCAAAAGCCGAAGTATCTTTCTCTAGTGGCGATAGTTTGATAGTTGATGTTAGATAATCGCCGCCGATTGTAGCTTTGTATGCGTTGGTAAACATATGGTGGACAAATTGGGAACGTAAGCAAGTTTTTCCGACACCCAGATCTCCTAAAAGCACAACTTTTAAAGTAGGTGGGAGGTCCAAATGCTGTTGGATGTTATTCGGGCCATCTGAAGGCTCTGAAATTCGTTTAGTGCCGTCATGTGTTTGATGTTTAGCACTTGACATTTGAGTGTCATATATCTAACAACATACGTCAATGAAATGAAATGAGTTCCTTTTGTATCTCTTTATCCCTCTCAATGTTGTCGCTTCTTGAAGGTGTCACTCTGATACCCAACTGATTGTGATCTGTCGTCTAATCAAAACAATGCGCTACCTTGTATTTCCAAAAGAAATTTTTTTTATCTTTGCTACGTGGAGCCAAGAGGAGATCTGAAACTCCAATCGTCGTTCACTCACACTTCTTCTACATCTTACAAATGAAGGTCTATTACATTGGTATATTAAATACAAGCGGAGACAAATCCATCGAACTAACCTCAGCAAGAGATTTGTCTCAATTTTCCTTCTTTGAAAGGAATGGGGTATCACAATTTATGACGTTTTTCGCAGAAACTGTATCTCAAAGGACCCCAGCTGGACAAAGACAGAGTGTTGAAGAGGGCAATTATGTTGGCCATACATATACCAGATCTGAAGGGATTTCAGGTGTCATAATAACTGACAAAGAATACCCAGTAAGGCCAGCATACACATTGATTAATAAAATTTTGGAAGAATATTTATCTTTACATCCTAAATCTGAATGGCAAAACCTTGAACAGACTAATTCTACATTGGCTTATTCAGAATTGGAAACTTATTTGAAAAAGTACCAAGATCCATCACAAGCTGACTCAATAATGAAGGTGCAACAAGAATTGGATGATACAAAAGTAGTGTTGCATAAAACTATTGAAGGCGTGTTACAAAGGGGTGAAAAGTTGGATGCTTTAGTGGACAAGTCAGAGGCTTTGAGTAGTTCATCAAGAATGTTTTACAAGCAGGCCAAAAAGACAAATTCATGTTGTATAATAATGTAAGAGAATACACGGTGTTTTGATCTATAAATTTCGTCGTATATTTTTTGTCATTGACTTTCGTAAGTATATACAGAGACGGATCATTGACTGTTTTTCACCACTTCAAACGCTTTCAAAAGTTTACGTCTGGCGCCCAAGGCAGCCACTCCTTTCTCTTCCAATTGCTCACTATTCAACTCAATCAAATCTCTCCAATACATATCCTTTAAGCAATCGGTATATTTGTGCAATCTGAGTAACTTTAACCATGCGGGGATATTGTTTAAAAGATCAACACTTGCAACTTCACTAGGCATTGATGATGTGGTTCCAGTTTGACTATTGATTGAGTTGGTAGAGATGTTTGAGTGTTGCATGCTGGAAGCTGTAGGCGAGGTCACTTTTCTTTTCAATCCTGTGGGTGTATTGTAATTGTTTCTTTGGTGTGAGTTGGCGGGAACTGATGCAGAGTTTGCTCCTCTGTTTATCGCATTCTCAAATTTCATCGTCGATGAAGAAAAGTTGTTGAACTTGTCCAGTTGAGGCAGAACTTGATTCTGAGATTGGCTATGTTGAAGGTTGTGGTGGTGATGATTTTGTGGGACAGAGCTCCAGGTTGTACTTCCATGTGGATGCTTCCTGTTACTATCCAAAGCTACTCTGGAGTTAATTGTGGCAAGTGCTCCTAGTTTCAAAGCAGTACTAGACATGTCAAGGTTCTCATCCTGATGAAGACCTGGCGCAGCACTATTGATCAGACTTGATGAATAGTAAGGTTGAGTGTTATTGCCATATTGATAGTAGTATGGTGATGCCTGTGAATTGTTCGCTGCCAATTGCAAGAAATTTGTCTTTTCATGTAAATGTGATGTGGGTGATTTTGATCTCTCAAATGTGCTAACCGGTCCTTGGTTCTTTTGCAAAAATGGATCAGCAGAACGTGGACGTGCTATTCCCTTCTCAAGGTTGAGCAAATTCGGATTGAATGCAGTTGCCTCGGTGTTGGCTTGAAATGCAGACGATTTTTGTGCCGAAGGCTGGCCAAATTTTGATTTTCTATCATTTAAACTCAAGTTCTCCATATCATTATAAAGATCGGAATTCAACGAAGTGTTTCCATATGGTG
This sequence comes from Candida orthopsilosis Co 90-125, assembly GCF_000315875.1. Lineage (NCBI taxonomy): Eukaryota > Fungi > Ascomycota > Pichiomycetes > Serinales > Debaryomycetaceae > Lodderomyces > Lodderomyces orthopsilosis. The sequence continues at coordinate 1,548,143 of NC_018295.1, forward strand.
ATAATGGATTTAATACACCTGGTGGTTGGTTATAAGCTTGTAAGTGTTGGTCTAATTTTGCCTGGAATGAGAGTAGCACGTCAACCGGCAAGCTAGCACACAAATAATCAATCATTGAAACTGTGTCTTGTGGACTAAGATTTTCGATCCAATTGCTGAATACCAAAAGATCCAGGTATAAATTCGACTGATTTGAAGGTTGTTGTGATGCAATACCTTGGTTAAACCCCGTGAGTCCATGCCCTGTTCTACGGAAAATATTTGTAAAATCGTGAGCTGATTGTGGTCTATCGGGAATAGAAGCAGATGGAGGTTGTAAGAAACCACCTGTCGGTTGTGAGCTCTGAATTCTATTTTCCAACAATGAACTCAACTGCGGGTTTGATGCTGCCACTTGTGGGGTTGATGATAATGAATTAACCTCCTTTTCGGAAACTGTGTTTGTTGACCCCATATTTAACAAATTCGATGAAATGCCTGCATTGTTAAACTTAGATGCAGCTGGTGCAACTAAATTAGAGCTTGATGTTGGTTGATGGGAACCTTGGTACTGATCTTGACTTAATGAAATGGGTGGTGGGGCACTCTGTGAGACCCTTGCTTGATTCTTCAAGTCTAAGTCCAACTCTGCAGTCAATGTTTCAAACTCATGTTGAAGATTGTATCCAACACTCTGTTGTCTGTTGTAATTTGGTAGGAACTCCGTCTGATTCAATTGGATTTGCTGCAGAGCATTCGGCTGAGTGTGGTCTAGTGGTGGTGGTGAAAGTATAATAGGAGCCGACAGCAGAGTCGATGAGGTTTGCTTTGACTTGCTCTGATCCATTCTCAAATTCACTTGTGGTATATGTTGAAGCAAAAAAGTTGAGTTCTCTATTGCATAAACCTGGCAGTAATAGTATCTATCTTAAGAGATTAGTTTGAATCAATCTTGAAGGAAGCTCGAGTGATATGGCTTGAGTTCGTCTCCCTGATAATGTACTTCGTGTTTAACGTTGAAGTTGAAGCAAACTTTTTTTTTTTTTCTCTTCTCGTTTCTTCCAAGTGAACCAAATTTTCAACTTATTTGTGAGTTGTCCCTCCAATCTTTTAAGGTCTAGGTTTTGTTGAGTATTTTATTTAAAGTGGTTTCCTACTTCTTGCCTGTAGTCTGAGATGGGATCTCTTACATGAAGGATTTGAATCGAATGTACTAGAAAGGAGTGCCCGCGCGATTATGCGATGAGGTCATACAAGGAACAAATGGGAAAGAAAAAAGATAACACCCTGAAAAGAAGTGCTTCGGTTATGTCGAAGTTGGAGGAGATCAACCTAGATTTCTCTCTTGAATAGTCTCAAGAGCATGTAATTGTCCGCATAGATTCAAAGAATGTGAGATGGTAGGTCCTGTGTAGTAGTCGTGCGAGTATTATGAACATCAATAGATTCCCCAGAGGAGTCAGTGCATCTGTTTGTACGAATCAAACAAACAAATTACGTTTTATAACCTGAATGTTTAGGGGCTATCTCATAATGGTGGTTTGTTCAGTTGCGCTACCGATTGAACTCTATGAAAGGTGCAGATTTGAGAAAAGTCCGAATGGTGGGGAGCCGCACAGAAGTCCCACCATACACATGTATTACGTGCAATTTTGAATTATTGCCTCTAATGTGTATATGCGATAATCTACTACACAACATGACTTACCTGCCATGCTCTTTGCGATACCTTCTTAATCAATCTCATTTTCTTGCAAAAATGTGGGTCTATTTTGAGGCAAATAAGTTGATTGTTAATCCTCAATTTTGGAACCACATACAAAGGATGAAAGCCATGAGCGATGTAATTAATTATAATCAGTTAGAAACTGGTTGCAAAGCCTTTTAAAGTGCTTAAATATAATGAGTAAAAGTTGTCATCTTTTTATCTGAGAAAGTGAAGTTCCCACAAAGTAGAAACGATTGCCACTACTTCTGCCTTATCATCCTTTGCGACTTTACGATAGCCTGACCGAGGTTCATGAAATGTGTGCATTAGCGTTTGGTGTTGAAATCATCCCAATACTTTTCCAAGAAGCTGCAGTGTAGCCTTACGGCACGGTTGTTATTTATTGTTTGACAAATGTTACTGCTTTTCATGTAGTGGAAAAAATCTTATTTTGTAGTTCTACGGGATGAAATTACAAGCGGTTGTCAAAAGGGTGTTGGAAAAACTCTTGACGAAAGAGGATATAATGGAGATCAAAAATTCCAGTTAAAGTGCAAAAGATACATCTTATTGTGTTCTCGAATATGGAACGGCTGAATATAGCACTGAAGGCTATGAAGTGAACTCAACATGGCCCGAGGATAAAAAAAACACTTTAGGCCACAAAGCAATTGTTTTTTCCGTTTACTGTCAAAATTTTGTAAAGATGACTCAAAACAATCAACGATTCGGGAGATCTCTCAGCAAACCAAATAATCATTTAACCGAAGGTAGTAAATTGTGTAAGAGTGACAAAGGTGAATCTTATGAGATGCATTGAGCTATTGTTACGCAAGAGCCAGAGATAAGAGATTGGAAATTCTACGAATTTTGAGGAGCTTCTGATATTAGAAGTGGAAAGATATTGAGTTTCTAAGTTTCCAAAAGTGCTGCATGCTATTGGAAGTGCTGTTTTCAACAAAGTCAGAAACTTTGTCCTCTTGAGGTTCATCCAGTTCAACCTAACTACAGCCCTAGTGCCGCAAATACATTTGCAAACAATAGCTGACTCAAAGTCAGGATTACAAAAACAGAACAACATCAAAAGGCGGAAGCGTTTTCTGTTACTTCCCTTGGCCCGTGTGGTCAGAGCAACATAAAAATAAAAGAATCACTTTAGGCATCACTAAATGCTCTATCAGCGATATGCACGCAAATGCAATCTCCTTGGCTTGACAAAGGGGTAATTGGTAATCAAACTTTTGTTCTCATTCGCCGTAGCTCATGTCGAGTCCAAAATACACAGGAAGACAGAGGGTGTAGCAAGTTATAGCCATCTTGCCTCATCTTTCCATAAATTTCTTTTTTTTTTATTGTTCAGAATTTCAACCACTGTAGATACTAGTAATTGGCTAAAACAATAGTACAAGAGATAGGCGAAGAGTGAAACCCGATTCTCTATATATTGTAGAAAATCGAGACTCGGACTCGAAAACGTAAAAAACCGGAAACCACAACAAAAGAATAGAAAGAATTAACCGCCAAGCTGATGACTAGAAAGGTAACACAAAATTCAAGTAGATGCATAATTTGCGGCTGTTCTCGCTTTGAAATATATATTTTTTAACCGTGGTTCAATTAATTTACAGAAGAGACCGCAAATTAAGAAGGGATTAATCTACACCAGCAGTTTTCAAAAACTGTATTAAAATTTATTTTAAGAATTGAAATTATATAAACTATTAAAAGAATCAATTAGCAAATTGCAGTGCTGGTGCCTTGAGAAAATCTCGGCATAACACGTACAAAAGCCTCTTGAATAGGACATTTCAGTGAGATTTGAACCTCAGCAAATTCTTCAGCATCGACATACTCTTCATCCTCCTCTACTTCATCATAATCATCCTCCTCTTCTTCTTCTTCAAATTCACTGGCGTATGAATTATAAGTTAATGAGTCTGGTGGAGTATGTAATTGTGGATTTGTTTGATGATGTGTTGATCTCTTGATGTGTGTGTCATTGAAAAAGTCACATCCGATCACTTCATTGGATAGCAGGTGCAAATCAATTCGATCATTTGGATTCAATTTGAATATTTTATCCAATAGGTCATTAAATTGACCCGAAATAGGAAGGATCGACGATAAGATGTCTTTTTTGTTTTGCAACATGTAACTAATAAAAACCTCACTTTGACCGTCAAATGATGCTATAGGCCAAGGGTTTCTCGAACAACTGATGTTGATCAAAAGAATACCCAAAGCCCAAACATCTCCAGCCAAGGTAGGTAGTAATTTTATAGATTTGTCATTCAGTGAAACTGGAAAGGATTCAATATCAACCATGTTGCGTATTAGTTTGCTTGTAGTGTAATTTGTAATTCTTTCTGGTGACATGTAGAAACTTGAGCCTCTGCACAAGTTACATGCAATTAAATCTGTTTCCATAGCAAGACCAAAATCTATCAAAAAGATTTGTATTTCGTTGTATTCGATGATGTTAGAGTCCGTGTGGGGCCTCCTGTAGTCCTTGTTGTACTTGACCATTATGTTCTCCGGTTTCAAGTCACAATGGTATACAGAGTTTTGATTGCAATACTCCACGGCATCAATCAACTGTAGCATGGCATTCTTCATCAACAATTGTTTCTCTCTATCATTTCGCCTCTGTTGAAAGATTTGTAAATCAATTATATTACCAAACAAGTCACCTTGCTCAAAGTAGTCTAGTAGTATAACAACGGCAAAGTTTTCCAATTCAAATACTTCATGTATGGTTGCAACATTTGGATGATCATGTACCTTTAAATGTAATGCAATTTCTGTTAAGAATTGACAATCGTGTCCTTGTCCTTTAATGTAGTCAAAGTCTATGCTTCTTGGTTTGGGTATCACATGATTGAGAAAATATTGATAAAACTGTTGTTGTATAAGTTGCTTGTTGGATGATGTGTTGGTGCCAAGTTTCATTGGTTGTTGTTTCAATACCATCTTGGCTGCAAATTGTTGCTTGGTGTATATGTTTTCCACCAAGTATATAAGACCGTAGGTACCTGCGCCAATTTTACGAACAAATCTCAACTCTTCGTTAAACATGTATCCATCTAGACTCATGTTGACGTTTGACTTTTGTCTCTTGGTTGGTTGTGAATAACATGGTGAATCAAATAGTGGTAGTATAGTCATGATAAGCTGTGGTGATAAAAAGAAGGCAATATTGGATTTAAGAACTTGGATTCTCTTTTATATAATTTTGTTGCAATTTTGGAATTTAATATTTATAATTTTTTTTATTTTTTATTATATTATTTGACCTTTTCCGATTTTTTACATTTTCAGCGTCTAATTTGTTATTTTCCGTTAAATCGTTTTCTTTCTAGAACCACCATGTACAAAGGGTTAAATAAACTCCTTTGTATGGTTTTCTAAACTCCGGAACGTTTGAGGTTTATCCTTTGGAATTCCTTCCGCACTCTTACCACCGCACGTCATTCATAGACGGGTATATTGAGACAAGTTGCCTTAGGAAATAGTATTCCATATTCGTAAATGGTCGTTCCGCAACAATAGATTAATTTGGTTACAATCTTATTGCGTGGTATGATTATTCAAAGCCCAAAGAAAAAACAATTAAAATAAAATAAATAAAACAAAATAAAATAAAAAATAAAGATTTTATTGTGCCTCAATGGAACAGGAGTAAATGTTACCGAGGAACAAATACGAATAGCAAACCAAAGCTGTAAAACATTCGTATTGGAGCTCCTGATTCTGCAAATGGTCAGTTTATTATATCCGCCGAGCCCATATACTTCTGCGCTACATGTCCCTACGCTTAGGGCTATGCCATAAACTCCGCTCTATTTTTGGCCACGTTTGAAGATCAAGTTTAAATTCCTCCTTTTAGTTCTTGATGTTGCTAGACACAACTGTGGCAAAGACGGGTCTAGTAAAACTATAATGTTGGAACCTCACGTGGCGCTAGCAATCAGCATGTGAATTTCATCCCTTAACTCCTGTTCTGAATCTTTCTTTTTACAAAGCGAGAGATGGTTATACTGAAAACTATGGACAGAAATTGCTACAAAACGTGCTACACAAAAACAGTGTACTTGCTTTCATCGTATCTTGTTATATTGTCTGCAAAATGTCATAAATTATCAAAATGCGACATTAAATATTACTGCATGTGAAAATTTTCCTAACACTACAATCCCTTTTTGGAAATTTCGTTGCAAAATCGTCAACTTTCATTCACTTACATTCTTCCCCATTTCTACGAGGTGCTTTCTGCTTTCTGATCACGCAACTTTCGAAAGCGGACATTAAGTGCTTACCTCACTTTTTAGTTACTTATTTATTATTTTTTCGCTATTTGCTCTTCTCCAGCGGAGATAAGATTCTTTAAAGCTACAGTGGTGAGCAATTACAAGCACCGAGAGCCGTACTCTTCGATTACATCCGCATGGTATTGCCCTCTCCATTGAGCACTATCTTGAATGACTGACTCTATTCCGTAGTCGCACATTTTCTCCACAAAAATTGCTATTACAAACCCATATGAATGATCCTTTTGCCATCACTCCCCTGATCTTTCCTTTTACGCTTTCCCCAGATTTACAAGTTTGCAATTGCATTGATACGAAATAAACTGATCATTGTGATCAACTTTTGAACCAAAGTAGCTATCGCTGCAGAGATCTCACCTGATTTCCTATTTGGGAAACTGCTTTTCAACTTTTTTTCCGCAATGTCGCTCTACCTTACTGTGGAAAAAATTAATCCGAGAAACGACAAACAAAAGAACACAAAAATGCAGACTAAAATCTGAAGAACTGATGATTAAATCATTCGACTTTTATCAACCACAAAATTTTCTACCGCGGAAGAAAGTAACACGCGGTTGAACTTAGAAAAGATGAGTATGCTAAGCGGGTGTGAGTATCAATCAGATCATTGACATCGGACTGCTCCGGTTGTACCTTAAAATTGGCAATAATTGCTCTTTTCACTTGCTTCCTCGGTATTAGGAAAAAACCGGAACAACATATTTGCTGGAAGAAGCACAAGCACTAATTCGTATTGCTATGCTACCTGGGAATGTCTCTTTCAAGTTGAAGAAGCTCATACGCATGCCATCTTCTCTCTGTTTTGTTCATCAGTGATCCTACAAGGCTATACACTTTATTAAGGTTATAACTTTAATTTAAGAAATTGTGCATAAACGCCGATACTTTATGCATTAACTGCGACAGCCACATTCTTTTGTTTAGCTTGGCATTTATGAAGTAATACTCTTCGCTAAAGGTCAACTCCGAGACTATTCCTACAGGGTCAATACACATCGGAGTTTTACACTGACTGTGGTAGCCAATGGTGCAATATATCCTTCAACAGAATCGGTAATATGTAACTCTGTTGGTATCGATGCCCACGTGTGTCTAAAACATGGCTAGGCTATGTCAAGTTATTCTCTGTTACCTTTTATCATATTTCATTAATTGACAAAATTTGCATGTGAAAAATATATCTCATCTTCGTCGAACAATAAGGAATAAGTCTTCTACGAATGAATTTCCTATTGTCTTACTATCTAGAGTTTTGATATAAAACAGTAGTCGATAAAGCATGTGAAAATTTACCAGAGCTAAGCTTATTCAGGTTAATCCTTGTTTACATTCCTAAAATAGAATCTAAATAGAGTTTATAGGAAAGCAACGGTTATGAGCGCGACAGGAGATAAGATCAATTTAAGCGAGTGCACATGAGGTAATTTATTGAGATATTCTAGATTTACAAAGTTTATCTAAACCGGACCCCTTGTTTTCCAATTGCATGTGAAACTTTCCAAGCCTCATACAAGCTTGTTTACGATATCAGCGGACACTAAGCAACTTCCTGTGGCCGGTTTACTATCAATTACAGCCTCTTGAATTTCCTCTTCCTTAATTCCAGGAAATTCACGCTTGTAATACGCGTCAATTAAACTGTTTGTCAACTTTTGCAAATTCTCTGTTGAAGTCAAATGTACAATTGACCCACCCCAACCAGCACCAGTGACTCTTGAGCCGTATGCACCATTCTTCAATGCAATGGAGCAAACTTCATTAAGCTTAGCATTGGAAGATTCATTCAACACATCAAGATCGTGTTGAGATTCATTCATGAGGGAACCAAAAGTTTGGAAAAACTTGGCGTCGTCATCAATTGGTGTTGATAACAATTGAAGGGTTTGTAATACTCGTAAACTCTCACGGTAAACATGAAGCGAACGTTGATACAACTTTAACACATCAAACTTAACAGGGATCTTTTTGAGGTATCTTGAATGGAAATCCTTAGGAGTGATGCCTAACTCTTGACAACATTGCTTCACAGTGTAACCTTTCTTTTCGGATAAGATTTTTTCAACAACATCAATCATCTTTGACATATTGGCAATCCCCTTTTCTAAATTTTCTCCATCCCATTCTCCACAATACCCATCCATTACTCCACGAAGAGAGTATGTATCAACATTCGAATCCTTAGCAATACCAGGCTTACCTTCAACACCTAATTTTTTAGCCAATAAATCACCAGCAATTGCCATTTCCACCACTCGCAAATTGTAATGAATTGGAGCAGTCTCATACTTGTTCGAAACTTGTAAACTATTGGTAATAACAAATGTCAAGTTCTTGGCTGGAAATTCGAATGGCGTCCCCTTCAACTGTGGTTTAAATTGAATAAACAAAGCTTTACCTTGCTCACCATAAACCGATGCACATTGATCCATTCCACCATTGTTGAGACCAAGATAATGCTCAGAAACGACTGTGATTCTAGTCAAGTCGGCTTTACTAATATTCTCAATACCATTTGCATACAATACAGCCAAGGTTGAAGCAACACAGAATGCAGCAGATGAAGATAACCCACCACCAGTAGGCACAGTTCCACTAAAAGTAATATTCATTCCTTTTAATTTGTGTTTGCCCTCACCTGACCTCTCTTCCAAGAACTTAGCTGCCACTATTAAACCACATTTGAAATAGTTTGCCCAAGTATGATGTTCCTTATCAATAGCAAAACCAGAATCTTTTCCTATGGCTACTGTCTCCTTGGGGAATTTAGCAGCATCAGTATTTGAAATAGCAATGACTCCCTTTTCATTCGTTGAGACAGCAGCTACGACATCAACCTCAATAGCCATAGGTAACACCGGGAAGTAGTTGTAATCGATGTGGTCACCAATCAAATTGACTCTACCCGGGGATCTAGCAAAAAACTCAATCTCATCATTGGGAAAGTTAGCCATGAAAGAAGCCACTAAGTCAGCATACCTGGAGTTGTGAGCTTTTGGATTGGAATAGAATGATAAATCGTTAAACTTTGGAACGGACATTTTAATAATTCCATGAATGGAGGGACTTTTCTTTCAGGTGGAAAATTCAGATTATTTAATTTAAATACAAAAAATAGGAATAAAGCTAACGAGAAATCGGATAATACTCCTCGTGTGGGTGACTAAATATTCCTATAGGTTGAGTTGATTGGATATCCATTGCTAGGTAAACATATGTTGGAGATTTTTTTGTGTCGGTGAGAGATTTTTAATCCGTGACACGAAAAAAAGAAACAAAAAGAAATGTCAGCGAATGTAAACGGCAAACGAAAATAAAAAATAAAAAAATGTAACGTTACATTGAGTCTTACCATACAAATTTGGATCTCATCACACAAAATCTCATGGACCCCCACACACATATAAATTGCATTCACAAAACATATCATTTCTCCGAGATTTCTCCACCCAGACACAGAATTTTCAATTTTGTACTTAGGTATTTCTGGTTTGTTGTGTTGGACAAAAATCACCTCATTGGAAAGATTATAAAACAGATATATGTAGAGGGTTGACTGCCTCCGACTGTCTGTATGAAAATTGTCTAATTCTTACGCCTCGTCGTTTTATACGTGTAGAGAATTATTCTCTCCTTAAGTATGTCCCCCTCAATTTCTCCATACTAAGTACCTATGTAACGTTACATTTTTAAATTCTATCGGACATCTGTAAGGCTTTCGCGGGAAATATTATAAAAGATATAAATATAATACATCATCGCACCAGAATAAAAGCCATCTTACTATACTTATCTCACTATTATTCAACACAAATGGCAGACAAATACATTCTTGTTACCGGCGGAGCCGGTTATATCGGATCACACACAGTTATTGAGTTAATCAACAATGGATATAAAGTGGTCATCGTTGACAACTTATCCAATTCTTCATACGACGCAGTTGCTCGTATTGAGTTTATTGTTAATCAACATATTCCATTTTACGATGTCGACTTGAGAAACCGCGATGAGTTGGACAAAGTGTTTAAACAGTATGATATTCAAGGCGTCATTCATTTTGCTGCATTAAAAGCTGTGGGCGAGTCAACCAAAATACCATTAAAGTATTACGAAAACAATGTTGGTGGAACCATGACTTTGCTCGACGTATGCTCTGAAAATAATGTCAAGACAATTGTTTTTTCATCAAGTGCCACTGTTTATGGAGATGTCACTAGATTTGGCCCTACGAAATATATCCCTATTCCTGAAACTTGTCCAACCGATCCCACAAACCCCTACGGAAAGACCAAGTTTGTTATTGAACAGATATTAAAAGACATTTACTCAAGTGATGATGCGTGGCAAGTTGCAATTTTGAGATACTTTAATCCAATTGGTGCACATCCATCAGGGTTGTTAGGTGAAGATCCACTTGGTATACCAAACAATTTGTTACCATACTTGTCGCAGGTGGCAATTGGTAGACGTGACATATTGTCCATCTTTGGCGATGACTACGACTCCATTGATGGAACGCCAATCAGAGATTACATTCATGTAGTCGACTTAGCTAAAGGACACATTGCTGCTTTGAACTATTTAAAGAACTTGCGTGAAAAGGGGTTGTACCGTGAGTGGAACTTGGGTACTGGTAAAGGCTCTACTGTTTTCCAAGTCTATAATGCATTCTGCAAAGCTGTTGGAAGGGAGTTACCATACAAGGTTGTGGGCAGAAGACAAGGTGACGTTTTAAATTTGACAGCTAAACCTGATCGTGCTCATGAAGAGTTGAAATGGAAAGCTGAATTGAGTATCGATGGCGCATGTAGGGATCTTTGGAAATGGACAACAGAGAATCCGTTTGGGTTTGAAATTAAAGATTACAAATGGAAAAATTTTGATGGTTTGCATAATCGTTTACATACTATACAAAGTAAGGATTTGCAAGTGAGCTTTTGCAATCGAGGTGCATTGATTCAAGATATCAAAGTTGGTGAGCAGCATATTGTTTGTGGGTTTGATAACGCCCAGGATTATAAGCTGAAATCGAATCCATATTTTGGAACCACAGTTGGTCGTTATGCCAACAGAATCAAAGGGGGTGAATTTGAGTTGGATGGTGCAAAGTTTAAATTAACCCAAAATGAAGGTAATAACACACTACACGCTGGATCCAACGGATTTGATAAGCAAAACTTTTACGGGCCAGTGGTTAAGCACAAGGATGGAAAGTTTACCGTTGAGTTCAAGGTTGTTGACGTGGATGGAACTGATGGGTTTCCCGGTACTTTGGAAACAGTTGTGCAATACACTATCGACAATTCATCGGTCGAGATTGAGTACGAGGCAAAGTTGCTTGGTGGTGATGCAACAATTGTCAACTTGACTAATCATAGCTACTTCAATGTCTCAAACAATACCATTATCGATGGAACCCAAGTTAAATCCTCCGTGAATAAATTTCTTGAGTTGGATGTTGAAAAACTTCCAACGGGTAATATTGTTTCAAGGAGTATTCCAGAAACTATATCGTCCGATGTAGTTTTAGATGATTGTTTTGTTGTTGACGAGGGTAATTTAACCGATACAAGATCAAACAACTTGCAGCCATTGATTGAAGCAACCCATCCAAATAGCAGCATTAAGTTGATTGTCTCAAGCACTGATCCCGCATTCCAATTTTACACAGGTGATGGAGTCAATTGTACTCAGTATGGCAAAAGGAGTGGCTTTTGTGTTGAACCTTCACGATTTGTTGATGCTATTCATTTAGATGATTACAAAGGACAGGTTGTATTGAAAAAAGGTGAAACTTACGGTTCAAAAATCAAGTATGAGTTTATCAAATTGATTAAATAGTTTTAAGAAATAATAGCTAGCGGCAATCGTTTCAAACCCCTTTAGTTGTAAAGATCCCTTGTGGGCAGAATTTGCAACATGTGCGTTGAAGTAAAAATACTGGAACGAGATAATCTTAAACGCACCGCGAAAAATTGAATTCCAATCACCATCAACTATCACCAAAAATGAAAACATACTCCATCCTTATACTAAACAAAGCCGGTGGTCTTATATACCAAAATGAAATCCAACCTGGACTTTCCAAACTCACAGCTAACGATTATCTTGTTCTAGCGGGTACTCTTCATGGGGTACACGCAATTGGATCAAAACTTACATCAACGATAAATTCAACAACGTCATCAAAATCAGCCGAAGATTCCAACTCGCAACACAATGCTCAGATTTTATCTACAGGTAGACAAATGAGTTCAAATAGTAATCGTACTGGATTGAAAAGTGTGGAAACCGATTTGTTCAACTTGTACATATTTCAAACTGTTAGTGGGTTGAAATTCGTTTTGGTGACAATGCCCAACTTAGACTCCGTTGAAGTACAACGTACTAATGATTTATTCAAACACTTGTATGTGGCTTATTCTGACTACGTTATGAAGAATCCTTTTTATTCTATGGATATGCCTATCAAAAGCTCACTATTTGATGCAAAAGTTAGAGAAATATTACTATAGTACAGATTTAATATTTAATATGAACACTTATCTTTATCTACCCTCATTGCTTTTAACCCCTCACGTAAAGTAATCTTTTGCCTCCAGCCGAGCTTGCGCAATTTTGATGTGTCCATGGAGTAATCCAAGTCATTATAATTTCTGTCCTTTACATACACAATATCAACTGAATACCCAAACACATCATTGACCAACCCAACTAGTGAATTATTATCTATCGGCTGCTCATGCTGCACATCCCCTCCAACATTGTATACTTGTCCCGCACATTCACTCTTGTGCCATACAATGTCCATAGCATCCAAAAAATCACTAATATATAAATACCTCCTTCCATTCTTGCCATCGCCATGTATTGGAACGGGCCTATTTTTCTCCCCACACTCAATTACTAAGGGTATGAGTTTTTCTGGGTACTGACCTGGTCCATAAATATTATTTGGTCGTAAAATGGTTACTGGTAGTTTATACGACTTTGTATACGCATTTAGGATCAAGTCGGTTGCAGCCTTGGTCGCTGAATAAGGGTTTGTAGGGTTCAAGGGAGAGCTCTCAGTTGCTCGTTCCACTTCGTCTCCGTAAACTTCATCGGTGGAAATGTGAATGAAGGTTTGTATCTGCTCTGGTAGAAGCCTATAACATTCAAGTAAGTTTTGGGTTGCAAAGATATTGTTTTTGGTGAAAAATATGGGCGATAAAAATGACCTATCGACGGATGACTCTGCGGCAAAATTAATAATGTCAGTCACTCGATACTCTTGAGCTATTTGGATTAGCTGATTTACATCCTCACTCAAATCCAATTTTATAAATTTAAAGTTTTCAAGTCGTTCCAAAGGTCTTAGCATCTCGTAATTGCTGGCGTAGTTTAGCACATCAACACAAATAAAGCAGTAGTCTGGATAATGTTGAACAGCCCGTGATAGGAAGTTACCACCAATGAATCCGGCACCGCCAGAGACCAAAACGCACCTCGTATAATTCGTCATGTGAGATGTAGTGATTGTGTTGAAGTTGGATTCGAAATGAAACGATTTAAAACATTAAAAAATGTCCTCAACTTTTTCGTGACTTGATTTTGCTCCGTTAGATGAATGGAATATCTCTTTCCATGCTATGTTGGTTTTAGTTTCACCTTATGGCGAAATAGCAATTGTTTAGATATCAGAAGCCTCCACTTTCTGTTGAGTAATTTTTCCGTCCCTGATTTTTGTGTAGTTTACAATTGTCCAAAATGTAACGTTGCATCATACTTAAGACTAGATTGGTGTAGATTCTCGAAATTTAGTCAGTCACTACATTTCCAACTGTAAACAAATAATACAAAAAAATGTCTGCAGAATATCCGACACAAAAAATATTGCACAATCGTCATCGGAAGGATGTATAAACCTTCAACTTTGAATCAACAGACTCAAAGTACGAACTCCCATGTAGTGCTTATTGTTTTTCCTGTTCAACTGCTAGTACACTAGGGCTTTTCTATTTCTTTTACACGATCGTTTCTTTCAATTTGCATTATAAATACCACTTTGTTTTTTCCTTTTGCATCAAAGAATGTCCATCGAACACTTACTCAACCCGATTACTTCCACACCAACATACATTGCTATGACGCAAACATTTGATTTCACAAACCACTCGCATAGGCGCTATAATCCTTTGAACAATAGGTATGTCCTTTGCTCACCCCACAGAGCCAAAAGACCATGGCAAGGTGCTAAGGAAGAGATTAAAAAAACATTGTTGCCTGATTACGATCCTAAATGCTACTTGTGCCCAGGAAATATAAGGGCCACTGGGGATGTAAACCCAAAATACGAAACAACTTACATTTTTCCAAACGACTACCCAGCAGTAAAATTGGATCAACCTGACTACAATGGCGATGATGCTCAAGAAAATGGTTTGAAAAAGAAGCTCTTTAAAACACAAGGTGTCAAAGGAAAATGCTTTGTCATTTGTTTCTCGCCAAAGCACAATGTCACTATTCCATTGATGTCACTCGACGAGCTTGCCACCGTGGTAAATACCTGGCAGAAATTGTACAACGATCTTTTATTGGAGTCGGAGCAAAAAACAGCACCCTACAAATATTTACAAATTTTCGAAAACAAAGGGTTTGCTATGGGCTGCTCCAATCCACATCCTCATGGGCAGGCTTGGTGTTTAGATGTTGTACCAACAGAGGTTGAAGATGAGCTAAACAATATGGAAAAGTACTACAAGGAAAACAATTCGCACTTGTTAGGTGACTACGTGCAGTTGGAGATACAAGAAAAGGTTAGAACTGTTGCTGAAAACGACTCATTCATTGTCGTTGTGCCATATTGGGCATTGTGGCCATTTGAAACTTTACTTATATCGAAAGAACATTTGAGGTCTTTGAGGGAATTCAACGACAAACACAAGCGGGATTTAGCGTCGATTTTGAAGGTGTTGACTACCAAGTATGATAATTTGTTCAACACTTCGTTCCCATATTCAATGGGTATCCACCAGGATCCTTTTGAATGCTCGGATGAGCATCATAACTGTGCTTGGTTCCATATGCATTTCTACCCTCCATTATTAAGATCAGCTACAGTTAAAAAGTTTTGCGTTGGATTTGAAATGTTGGGTGAAGCACAAAGAGACTTAACTAGTGAACAAGCTGCTGCTAGATTACAAGAATTGGATGGTGATAAACATTACATGGATTTGATATAGTAAGTAGTGGTATAGAGCTTTTCTCAATTTGCAACATAATTTTATCGCCAATATATTTTTTTTCTCTTCTCATCTCTTCGAAACTAGCACAAACATTGGCACACCAAGAATGGCTGAATTCGTAGAGTCAACTCCAGAGGTAGACTCAGCAGCTGATGCTACCACTAAGGTCACCAAGCCACCACTTGATTCCAGAATTGGAAAGGACTCACCATTTGTTTTTGGTCAAAGATATCTTGAAAATGAAGAAGATGTATTCAATCACAATGCTTGGGACCATGTCGAATGGGGAGAAGAACAAATCAAACAAGCACAAGAAATGATCTCAAAACAGTACGATCATCCAGTGAAGGAATTCGACAAGGCTCTATACAATTCAAATCCAGCAAAATATTGGGATATTTTTTACAAACACAATCGAGAAAATTTCTTCAAAGATCGCAAATGGCTACAAATTGAATTTCCTTCGTTATACAAAGTTACTTCAAAAGATTATCAAGAGCCAATAACCATCTTAGAAATTGGTTGTGGAGCTGGTAACACTTTCTACCCCATTTTGAATCAAAATGAAAATGAGAATTTGAAAATATATGGTTGTGATTATTCCAAAGTAGCTGTTGATTTAGTGCGTTCAAATGAAACTTTTGCTGAACAGAATAAGAAAGGTATTGCATTTAGTTCGGTATGGGATTTGGCCAACCCAGAAGGAAATTTGCCTGAAGGGATGGAGCCCGATTCTGCCGATATTGTCATTATGATATTCGTATTTTCGGCATTACATCCTGACCAATGGAAACAAGCAGTCAAAAACTTGGCCAAAGTTCTTAAACCTGGTGGTGAAATACTATTCAGAGATTATGGAAGGTATGATTTGGCTCAGGTGCGATTCAAAAAGGGAAGATTATTAGATGATAATTTCTACATACGTGGTGACGGAACTAGAGTTTACTTCTTCACGGAGGAAGAATTGGAGGGTATCTTTTGCATAGAGGGGCCATTTGAAAAAGTCAAGATTGCCACTGATAGAAGATTGCTAGTTAACAGAAAAAAGCATTTGAAGATGTATCGAAATTGGTTACAAGGTGTATTCAAAGGATAATCATTGTTATGTATAAAACATTGTTTGGGTATTTGAAAATTTGCCAAATTTCCAACAAGGGGGTCCCTGATAGTTGACTAATGTCTATTCCGTGAGTGTATGGATGAGCGATCTCTTCCAAATCATGCATTGTTTTCAGCATCAATTCAGCTAAGGTTTGTAATGGGCCCGCAGGAACTTGACTCACGGAATCACTGCCAGGCAAAAGTATCCGAATAGGTATACTTTTTACCGATCTGATAAGCTTTTTGTTGAAGCTGTTATATTGATTCAAGTTTCTTGACGCAATGGAGGATAAATAATTTTCTGAATCTTGTTCACTCATTTGCATGATGGCTTTAGCTGAACCATTAATGACAAAAATCGATTGTTTTAGTTGATTTTTCAATACTTCATTTAGACATTTGGTATAATCTATAGACTGTCCATAAGTATTTGTAAATGGCATAACATATTCAATGGGATAATCAGTAATGTGTAGATTCAATTCCCAACAATGCTTTCGATCTGAATGGTGGGCAGGGAGGTACAAATAATCGAAAAGAACACCAATCGGAATATTCCATCGTAGAGGTACATCCTCAAACTCCAACCATATGGGTCCCCTTATCCTTTCCTTGGTGAAATTTTGGAAATATGATATTATGCGTGGATAAAGTATTGGAAAATAAGAATTTCTAAACGCTTGAACTAAATACTCAATTTTTTTTCCATTTATGTCGAAGGAGACGCTGACGTTAATTGACCCATTCCATATGCATTTTTTGATTTCAGTCTTATTCTCTATCTCGGTCATAAGGTGGATGTGTCATGGCGATAAGAGGAACAACTTTCAAGCGCAAGAATTTGTTTGGGGAATTTCCGTTTGTGTTGGTGCGAACAAATTTGTTCCCTGAGCCAGCCTTCTCTCATAACTGTAATAACATTGTTCATTGCTTATTGTTTACTACGCCTATTTATAGCAAACCCTATTGTTCTTATTCGAGTTTTACGCCGAGATAAGGCTCGTACTTGCTATAAGGTGCATTGTACGAAGTTCCATGGACTAATTAAGGTCTAGTATGTGCAGGAAGATCTGCACATCGGCAATGTATTTCATACAGAAGTGATGAAATTGTACTCAACTCCCTGTTATATATAACCTTGTGCAATGTCTCAACAATGCTACTTTGACTGTCATCACTACGGACACCAATGAAGAAATACAGTGATAAGCAAATTCTTTCCATCAATGATACACCACCATCAATTCCAGCATTCGGTATAGATGACTTAGCTCATGCTGTGGATACATTCAAACCATCTCAGTTCAATACGAGCGAGCTACCAAAAGACCTTCCAGTTTATGACAAGTCTACGGGACGATTCAACCGATTTATCAAACGAGGTGGCATGAAAAGAAGAGTTGTTAGTGCTCCGCCCATGATGGCCAAATCTTATGTCGATAAGGAATTACCTGTTGCACCTAATACCAGGAGGGATACGTTGACCCCAGTGGTGGATAAGAGGTTGATCGAGCTTTCCAAATCTACCCTAAAACCTAGAGTAGTTTCAGGACCACCAGTGCCACCCAAAGAATCATTATATGACGCCAATTTGTGGAATGGCAAGTCACTTTTGGCTTCCCCACGGCAAAAATCATCTGATATTAGGTGGTCAACCCTGCGGTGTCATGTGACAGGACTTTCTCCATCCTATCAGCTTTCACCGATGAAAGGAACTAGCTCGCCAATAGGCCAGTTTAACAAGTCGGGTTTTCCTGAAATTCCACCAGTTTCCTCGAGACTATACTTTAACGGCTCCCCACTAGGTTGTTCAATGAATAGTGATAATCTCTTCTCGGAGAAAGATGAAGCGTGGTGTTATCGAGACATGTATTGATGTAAACTCCTTTGCTTTGCGATGCTTATTGTTTTCGTTTGGCATTAAATTCTGCTTCCACTGTTGTCTCGTCATCTTTAAAGAGTCCTCTGTTATAGCCTGAGGTAAAATCTGGCATCATATATCATATACATATACAATGTGTATACATTCATAGCTTCGTAATCAATTCATCTCCTTTATATTTATTCAAAACATCCTCAATACCGTATTTCTTTGCAACCGCAGGACTGATAAACCGCCCACCTAAATAGTGAACTTTATTGGGGCCACTTTTAACAAATCTTTCAGCACAGGGCTTTGGTGCCGTCAAACTAATCAATCCAGCTGCATGTATGTCAATATCAGTAGGACCTTCATCAACATCCCAGCCAGAAGGGATATCCACGGAGAATACTGGTGGTAATGAATCATGATGTTGGGAAATAAAGCCAATAACATCCTTGAATGGTTCTCTAATGGGTGGTTTGAAAGAAAATCCAAAAATAGCATCTAATATCACAGCAACTTCACCTTTGTTAGTAAGTAGCAGTTTTATCTCCTCCAAAGTAGATATTTCCTTTATTTCTAGATTTTGCAATTGTTCAACCAAGCGGCTGATTAAATCACTCTTTGTTGATTTCTTGGGGTAATAAATGATTGGTTCATAAGCACCCCATGTTTTCAAATGGCGAGCAGCTACTAATCCATCTCCTCCATTGTTACCAGGACCAACCAACACCAAAACCTTTTGCAATGGTGGCGTTGTTTTCTGTGGAGGATATTGTTTGTAAATTGCTTTTGCAACCGCCAATCCCGCAAGTTCCATCAATTGATCAATAGAAAATGCTCCCGTTGACATCAACTCCTTATCGAGTTGAGCTGCAGTCTTTGCTGACAACGTTTTGAATGCTGCTGACATATTGTATATTGAACTTTAGTGACGTTGATTAAGCGTAAAGAAGCATATAGCTGAGAAGGCGATCTTTTCCTCTAAATAGCAATTGTGTTTGGGCATTGTCAGATGATACATCAATGGTAGCGCCATATACCCTTAACAGTTGTGACGCCCCTGATCGTCAAACTTTGGCAGGCAGTTTGGTTGAACGCACTGCAATCTGGGAAACATTCCCTTCAAGTACTCTTATATTATCTACTAGCAAGACTTCTGTAAGACCCTCTACAAAGACTTCAATGTGCGAACTTGCTATACTTATCTTTCATACTTCTTTTAATATGATTTACGTGTCGTTCTGCATATAACAACTTTGGTTGACGCAACATTAAGTAATGCGACATTAATTAATAAATAAATAACAAAAAACAAACAACAAACACAAAATTCAATAACAAAATTTTTTAGGCAATAAATAAAAAAGTAACAATTGGAAAAATTGTCAATGGGGACACCCAAATCAAAAGATCAACAAACTTAGACAAACATCCAAGGGCAAACTACAGAGCAAAGGAGATACACTCTACTGCCACTCATCTACCCATACCCACCAAACAATCGTATTCACTTATACTTAGCTGTGTCCTGTACAAATATATTCCTTCTACACAATACATTACAATCAAGGGACACTCTATTTAAATCAAAACGTGTTTAAGCTTATTTCCACCATGGATCTGTACAATTATGAATCACCAAGCTTGAGAAATGGCAATGGACCCACATCGCGCCATTCTCCTATTATCAATTACCGAAAGGATGCTAAAAAGGCGGTCAAATTCACAATGATGGTTGTTGGTGAACTGGGAACTGGTAAAACAACTTTTATCAATAGTTTGTTAAACAAAAGGGTTTTAGACCATCGGTATGAAAACCCGTCATTGATTTCATCAAACAAAGACTGTGAAACCAAAACATTGGCATTCACTTCTGCCAAATCTGTAGCTTTGCCTAATACATCAATGTTGACTAGAAATGAGTTTAATCCAAGTACTATTGACGAAGAGCCAGGTATTGCCTTGACTGAGACAAAAGTGGAAATTGTTGATGACGACAATCTTAAATTGGTGTTGAATATTATAGATACACCTGGATTTGGAGAAAATTTAAACAATGAATTGTGTTTTGTTGAAATTGAAAATTATTTAAAACAGCAATTTGATCTTGTTTTGGCCGAAGAGACCCGTATTAAAAGGAATCCTAGATTTACTGATACTAGAGTCCATGTTATGCTTTACTTTATTGCCCCCACCGGACATGGATTAAGAGAACTCGACATTCAATGTATGAAGAGATTATCGAAATATGTCAACATCATTCCTGTTATTGGAAGAGCTGACTCTTTTACTTCAAACGAATTACATTACTTTAAACAACAAGTTAGAACTGACATTGAAAAATTCAATGTTCCTATTTTTCAATTTGACAACTTTTTGAATGAATATGATGAAGAAGAAGATTATGATTTAATACAGGAATGTAAATTTCTTTCCAATTTGCAACCATTTGCTGTTATTACATCGGAAGATTCTTTTGAAATTAGAGATAAGAAAACGGGTGAATCTAAAATTATAAAGGCAAGACAATATCCTTGGGGTTTGGTGGATATTAACGATACTACAATTAGTGACTTTGTTATTTTGAAATCAGTGTTATTGGGCTCCCATTTACAAGATTTGAAGGACTTGACCCATGACTTTTTATATGAAACTTATAGAACCGAGAGATTGACTAAAGTCACGGGTGGTGGCGTTTTAGAAGATGATGAATATGAAGATAGTGAGTTCCACGATACTGTTGAACACCATAATAATGGTGAAGATAGGGGTGGATTGGTAGGTTCAGCTGTTCCTTCCTTGTCCAACTTGGCGCGACTTGCAAATGAAACAAATGAGGGTGATACTACAATCCATGGTGATGGCTTGGATAATCGCTCTCTTGGTTCTTCACATTCATCACTTAAAAAATCTACTTCAATGTTACTAGATGACAATGCCTCATCCAATTCATCACCATATTTACATTCACATGGAAACTTTACTTCGAGTACTTCCACTGCTGCTACAGTCAATGACAAGAACCCCAATAGTAATGCTTTCAAAAGGCTATCTATTGGACCACAAAGAAATCAATTGCGTCAAATTTCTGAAACTGTTCCTTATGTTATAAGACATGAACGAAACCTTGAGAGACAGAACAAGTTGGAAGAGATGGAAAAAGCCAGTGCAAAGGAATTGGCAGCAAGAGCTGCATTATTGGAGAAGAAGGCACAAGAATTGAAGCTTAAAGAAAAGAATTTATTGAGACAATTGGAGTTAGCAAAACAGCGTAAACTGAGTGCTGCAACTAGTGAAGTGTCGTCCTCTAAAACGAGTGAAAATGTTGAAGTTGTTAATGACAGTGATGATCATTCACATCGTGCAGATGAATCAATCGACCATGGTGATAATGGACGTATTCAAAAGGATGAAACGTTAACAGATTTGCATTCGATAGTGGGTGATCAACGTCAGCACCAGCGTTAATGAAGGAACAAAAGAGGGGAGAGGTACGGCTTTACTTTTTAGGTACTTTTGTATATTTTCAATCAAATCTAAAAATTACTCTTTTCAGATCAGTTGTATGAATTGCATTAGTATATCTTTTGTTGAGGATATAGTTTTGATACTTCACAAGACTCGAGAAAAAAGAAATTAAAAATTTTCTTTTGCTGTGGTAGAGAAGACAGACACGACAATTAAAAGAGGGCAACAAAAAAAAACCATCAACTATCAATCAATCAATCAATCAAGAGCCTTCCACTGCACGAAGATTTCAAGAGATCTAATAGATATCAACCACAGAAGCCTCAGAAAGAGATCCATATAACTAACTAAACTAATCGTATCATCGAGATTCACCGACAATGGATATTCTTCAACTATTGGAAAATGCAATCTTGAGTCCTGATCCAACACGAAGGACTCAAGCTGAAATTGAGTTGAATGAGGCAGCAAACAACCACTTTCAAGAGTATATCTCACTATTAATCGAAGCATTGAACAATGAAGATGCCAAGACAGAAGTGAGAATGTTGGCCGGTATAGGACTCAAGAATCAATTGGTTTCCAAAGATCAAAGAACAAGGTTGGCGCAACAAGACCGTTGGTTAAAGCTCAATGCCGAGTTGAAAAAGAAGATTAAAGATAATGCAGTTCAGGGATTAAAGATTTCTAATCAAAAAGTAGCTAGTACTGCTGCTCAATTGGTGGCTGCCATTGCAGATATCGAGTTGCCAAGAGGTGAATGGCCAGAATTGATTCCACTTATTATTGAAAATACCAAGATGGAAAATCCTGAACATGTTAAACGTGCATCTCAATTGGCAATTGGTTATATTTGTGAAAGTGCGGACCCAACAAACGCAAACATCTTATCTCAAGCATCGGGTATTTTGATTGCAATTATACAAGGTGTACAAAGTAATGAGCCATCGAATTTGGTTAGAATAACTGCATTGAATGCTCTTGTTAACTCTTTGGAGTTTATCAAGTACAATTTTGAGACTGAAGGAGAAAGAAACTATATAATGCAAGTTGTGTGTGAAGCGACTCAAGCTGATGATTCAGAATTACAAGCCAGTGCATTTGGATGTCTTGCGAGAATCATGTCATTGTACTACAAATTTATGTCTCTTTATATGGAAAAGGCATTGTACGGTTTGACTGTTTCTGGTATGCAAAGCTCAGACGAAAAGGTATCTTGTATGGCTGTAGAGTTTTGGTCGACTGTATGTGAAGAAGAGTTGGAAATTGCATTACAGAGACTGGAATTGGGATTGGATCCGTTACAAGATGCTGGAAATCCTGATTTAATAACATACAACTTTGCGTTGATTGCTTCTGGTGAGGTGTTGCCCACCTTGTTGACATTACTTACTAGACAAAATGAAGATCCTGAGGATGATGATTGGTCGGTTGCAATGGCCGCTGGTGCCTGTTTACAATTGTATGCACAAAATATTGGAAATTATGTGGTCGATCCCACTATTCATTTTGTTAGCTCCAATATTGCTAACGGCGACAATTGGAGATCAAGAGAAGCTGCTGTGATGGCATTTGGCTCCATCTTAGATGGTCCAGATCACGACCAATTAAAAAATATCATTAGTGAAGCTTTGACCCCTATACTTGCATTGATTACTGATTCAAGTTTGCAAGTAAAAGAGACCGTGGCATGGTGTCTTGGACGTATTGCTGACATGGTTGTTGATGCAATCAACGTTCAAACACAATTGCCTCAATTGTTGGAGGCTTTGGTGAAGGGTTTACAAGATCATCCAAAAGTCTCAACCAATTGTTGTTGGACTTTGATGAATTTGATTGAGCAGTTGTGCTCTGATACCAATGCTGAAACCAATGTCATGTCTCCCTTTTACCCTTCTATAATTCCAGTGTTGATGCAACTTTCGGGTAAGGGGGACAATGAATACAGCTCTCGTGCATCTGCATATGAAGCATTATCAACATTTGTCACCTATAGTGCTAAAGACACTATGGGAGTTGTTCACAATATTGCAACTGAAGTATTGGCGAGGTTGGAATCAACCATTGAATTGCAATCACAAGTGGCAACTACTGAAGATAAAGGTAATTTGGAGGAATTGCAAACCAATATATTAGCATTGTTAACCACCATAATCAGAAAATTGGGATCAGAAGTAATAAATGCCTCAGACAATTTGATGGAACGATTCATAAAGTTGATCAGTGCTCAAGAATCCAACTCACTTATTGAAGAGGATATATTTATCGCGATTTCAGCATTATCGGGTGCCATTGGTGACAACTTCTTAAAGTACATGCCAGTGTTTTTGCCGTACTTGACTCGAGCATTGGAGAATGTGGAATCACCGACAGCATTCACTGCTATAGGTTTGGTTGGAGATTTGGCTCAGAATCTTGGGTTACAAATCAGTGAGTACTTGAATGGTTTAATGACCATACTCGGCAACACATTAAGCAACCCCGGTGTGAGACGTGAACTTAGGCCAGCAATTGTGTCTGCCTTTGGTGATGTTGCGGCTGCGATTGGCCCCAATTTTGAACCATACCTCGAATATGTCATGAACATATGTACCGAGGCAGCATCAATCGAACCTCAAGACGGCTCATTGGAGACTATTGATTATGTATTTACCGTGAGAGAATCAGTACTAGATTGTTTTGTTGGTATTACTGCTGGTTTCTCTGATCAACCCGAAAAATTGTACCCAGTCGCGGGCGGTATATTACAATACATACAGAAAGTTGCCTCAGATCCACATATGGCCTCAACTGAATCTGTTGCTAGGTCTGCTACAGGTTTATTGGGTGATATTGCAGCCATGTATCCACAGGGTCAATTCAAACCATATTTCGAAGCTGATTGGGTTACTGAATTTATTAAAAAGACCAGATCTAATCCATTGTTTGATGAAAAAACCAAAGATGCAGCACGGTGGGCCAGAGAGCAACAGAAGAGACAGCTACTGATCCCAGCAGCAATGAGTTAAGCCAAAGCAATGCAATTTGCAAAATCATATTCCAGAAATAATATTCATATTACAGGTCGGTGTGAAAAGTTTCAACAGCATTTCCTTCCCCCTTCTTACATAGCCTTCCCCTTTTAACCTCTCACGAACTCTAATGTCCTCTAATAAATATACATAAATTCAATAAAGTTTACATGTATTGTAATGTATCATCTTACGCGTTTAAAAAATTTTGGTAATTTTTCAAGATGGAAAACACAATGAAACCCAAACTCAGTGTCAGCTATCACAATAATTTACCTGCATGTCCGATATAGCACCGCCAGTTATACCGAATCATATACCATTCGATCAAACCTATGTTCTTTACGACCCCAATGATGTAATATCCATCATATCAGTTCAATTTACATTACTTCCGGTATACATCATGGTGTTTTACCTACTGTGGTTCCTAGTCACGAGAGAAATCGAGCCTGTTATCGTTGTAGCTGGACACTTGTGTTCGGAAATTGTCAATAAGATTTTGAAAATTTTACTCAAGAACCCAAGACCTGATTTCCACCGTGAATTTGGTAGTGGTGGCAGTCTTAGTTATGGGATGCCAAGTGCTCATTCTCAATTTATTGGATTTTTCGCTGCTTATTATGTATGTGTAATTGTATTTAAAGTTGGTCATTTAAAGAAGTGGCAAAGGGTAACATGGTTAGCGGTTTTGACTTTTGTTGGATTATGTGTTGCTGGATCACGAGTTTATTTGATGTATCATACTTGGCAACAAGTTGTTGTTGGAGTCACTGTTGGTATTGTGTTTGGGATTTTCTACTTTATATTCAGCTCATTGGTGAGAGATATGGGAATTGTTGATTGGGCGTTGAACTGGCCGTTGATCAAGTACTTCAATGTCAAAGACTCTTATCATCATTGCTATCAAACATTTAAAGATGAGTTTGATACTTACTTGCAACAAAGGCATAGAATCAAAAAGTTAAAAAAGAATATATGACATCACCCTATTTATATCTAATATATATGTATATAGATCTCAGTCTTCAAAAATCATCCCATTTATCTTCATCTTGTGATTTCGAATTGGATCCACCTGACAAACTCTCATATTTGACACCATCCTCGGACCTTTTATACCCAAAAGCAACAGGTACGTCATCATTGTTGTTTGACTTTGCCCATAATCCATTAAATCGATGATCAATAGTTTTATTAAGTCCTTGTTCATTTACTTCCTTGGTGAAAGTTTGAAAAGTTTCTTGTCCATATTTTCCCGTCTCTTGCATTTTTTGACCAAATTGAGCCATTGCCTTCTTAGCTTCAGCACTAAATTCACTTTGTTGTAATTGAGTCAAACTTGGTTGAATTACACTTTGGTTCACTTCTTGAACCGATTTGACCACAGTTGATGAGAAAAGACCCCACCCTTTGGTGAATGTACCTAATGGATCCTTTTGGAAATTGTCTACCGTAAAATTGGAAAATGAGGATGAGCCACCAGCTGAAGTACCGTTGGATGCAGGTGCTGGTGTATTACCAAAACCGGCATATTTTCCTCCTTGTGATGGCGGAAGATGATCAGGTCTTGATTCGTTCTTTGCTCCTAAACTGGCAAAATACGATTCGTTCTTGCTTTTTTGCTCATTAGTTAAACCAGGCCCTGCACGAGTAGAAGTCGATGTAGTAGTCGAAGTAATACTATCCTTATCTGGTAGCTTCTCACCCGAATGATCCTTTGGCACATACTCCCTACCTTCAACTTCGCAAGTTAAAATCTCCTTGTAATCTTCAGCCACAAAGTTATCAAACTTTTGTTTTGCCGGTAAACCCAAATCAACACCATTCTCTTCAAAATATTTCCTCAATCTTTCATTTCCACCAATTTCCATTCGTAATGTTTCTTCCGGTTTGAACTGATCCATTGTTATTGATCGTACAAAGGATATATGGACTCCCAAACCTCTATGCACACCAGCACATTCTAAACAGATGAATGCACCGAATTTAGGAGACGCCCATTGTGGGTTGGGGGCACCACAATCAAAACATTTCTTGTTTTCACCCACTTTTTGCAAGCTTAACAATTTCCTGCGTGAATCTGGATCTACTGACATCACTAGTGGGGTCTATGTGTGTGTTGAGTGTATAAATACAATAGTTAGTGTCAAAACAAGTGTCTTGATTGGTACTTCTCTGTATATCTTTCTGATCTCAATTACGAACAAATTTTTCTCCGTTGTAATATTTTTTATGTTTTCTTTTTATTCTATTTTTGCCTTATGTCGTATTTTTTGATAACACAACAACACGTAGATATCCCCTTAAAAACATTATACGACCAGAGAAAACTTCACTTGGATATGGACGCAACAAGGAAATTCGAACTGCGGTGCGTGATATTAAACAGATGAAGTCAACCAAACGACCCGTGCTTTTTCACCTCAGGCGACACGTAAATTTCACGTTCCATTCTTATGTAAGGCTGAAGCACAAAACATGAAACAAGGTCACGTGATGTTATGTAGTAGTGACAAAGAAGAACCATTGCAAAACAACTTAGGAAACAAATCGTGAGGGCTCCATGAGAAGCAAACACTAGACTGCGTCGAATATTTCTAATTGCTAGATTTGTCGGCTATTTGAAAAGATTTTCAAAATTAACGGAAATTTGTCAAGTTTTGAGCAAAAAAGATCCAAAAACTGGACTATCATAGCCACTGATCTAAGTTAGATTAGATACTGAGGGATGCTCCCCGCTTTCTACAATCTCTGCACATATCTAACAATTTATTCCTGTTTACCATATAACCTATAATTTGAAGTTTGTCTCCCCTGCTTGGACATTTTTAAGAGTAACTGGGTAGTCAACGCTTCCAATACCTTGACCAATGTGCCATGAACCACCATCAACAACTAAAACCTCACCATTGACAAAGCCACCAGCTGGTGAAAACAAGTAGACGGTAGCGTCTGCAATATCTTGTTTAGATCCCAATCTTTGTAAAGGAACTTTAGTCTTAACATGATCTAAAGCGCCAGGTGCTAATCTCTTCATACCTTCGGTATCGGCAATAGGGCCAGGTGCGATACAGTTCGATCTGATACCAAGAGGTCCCAATTCAGTGGCCAAGGCATTTGACAATGCATCAACACCAGCTTTAGCGGCACCAACGTGGATTTGGAATGGAACTCCATAGTAGTGTAATGTAGCACTGACAAAGATAATAGCTCCTTTGTTCTTTTTCAATTCTTCAAAGCATGCTTTAACGGTGTTGAATGAACCAATCAAATCAATGTTGACAACCGAGGTGAATGCATTGGATGACAAATGAGTGAAATCAGCCAAAAAGTTTCCAGCAGCACCTGCAATAACGAAATCAATTCTACCCAATTCTTGGACTGCTTTATTTGCTGCAGCTGACATTTGCTTGACATCTCTAACGTCAACATTTGGCAAAGACAATACTTTAGCGCCGGGTCTCAATCCTTCCAATTCCTTGGCAGCAGCGTCAGTCTTTTCCTTATTTCTACCAACGATAGCTGCATTTGCACCTAACAAGATCAAAGCTTCAGTTTGAACTTTACAAATTGAACCGGCACCTCCAGTGACGAAAACAACTTTGCCTTTGAAAAGGTCTGGTCTCCAACTGCCTTGTGTGACATATGATTGATCTAATGTGGTCATTTTTATACTGGTATAGTATTAGTTGATACTTAATTAAATCTTCGTGACTGAGAAAAACTTTACTTATAAATATGTCTTTGAAGAACCCCACAGTTTGCAGAATTCCTTTTTTTCGCCCTTCCCACGCTAAAATTATTTTGTGTGTGTTAATTTGTCAGTATTATTTTTACAACGTTCCTCGGCAAATTAAATAAAAATAAAATACCCAACGGATTTATATGTTTCAATACAATTTTCAGATACATAATACATTATACATTGCAGTCATTAAGTAAACGGAGAGATAAAGTACATGCCTCGCACGTGTGCATTCTTTCTAAATACAAGTTATTGAGTCTAGAGTGCAATTTGAACGTACTTTAGCCGGCTCGCAAATGCGGAGAATTTTGCAACAACCGATAATCCGCATCATTAATTAAAGACCAAAATGGTACATCACACAACACAAAAGAGAGTAACAACTCAAAGTCCTCACTCAACTGTCATGCCCTCCGCGTCCACTAGCTTCCACTAGTGTCCCCTGCACAGTTTTGAATTCCTTTTTGTTTGCGGGGCTCTCTGATTTTGAAACATCTTTGGAGGAAAGATTATGCATATGAGAAACCGGTACTTGAGCAGAGTCGTTTTCATTAAAAGAATTCTCTTCTTCGAGGTCCACGACACTTCTCCTTTTAGTCATGTTTTTAATTGTGGCATCTATTGGTTGATGTAAATCTCGTGGTCTTTTGTCTCCAATGTTTGAATCACCCTGGTCTGGATTGTGGCTGTCATATTCCTTATTGGCATCAATTTTTGCATCGCTTTCCACTTTAAAGTTTCCATTTCGCGATGAACTTATCTTCAAGAGCCTATTACCGGAGCCCCTCAGTTTATGGCTAATACTCTCCAAATTCAATTCTTCAATATCTTCGTGGCAACTGAATCCATTGCGGATAAAACTTTCATGGATTCCTAGTTGCTCCAAATTGGCTTCACCACATATTCCTAAGGTCGTGGTCTCTGTTTCATTGAAATTGTTGTCAACTAGTGCAGCTATACTCTGCCCTATTTTCATGCATGATACAGATTGTAAAATAGCACCATGATATTTGCTCAAATATTCGGCAATTGACTTGAAATTCCTCCTTTTTCCAAAATTTTTTGCGTCGCTTTGTGTCCGGATAATATTTAAAAAGTCTAAACAAGCTGAATTGCACATGTCATCTTGATTCGTGACTGATTCAAAATATAGAAACAATGCCTTGAGGATATCATGTTCAAACATATAGGTTGTTAGGTTGTCGTCGTTGAGCAAAACAATGCTTCTCAAACACCTCACAACATGGAGTTTCAAGACCTTTTTACATGGAAAGCTCAAAAGCTTGACCATTCCGTTCAAGATATCATGTTCAACAACAAAATTCTTAACAAGTGCACTATCGTGCTCTCTAGTGCCAAAAATGATGAATTCGCATAGTAGCAGAAATAGGGTCGAGTCCGCTCGTGATATTGTATCAACTGCCTTTATAGAATTGCCCATAGCAGTAATTTTGGCAAACAATTTTGGTGTCACCTTCGTGTAAAAATCTTTTAGCTGATAACTCATGTTAGCTTGGTAGCTGTTGTCCTCACCATGTTTATTTCCATTCTGTCTCGCGGATATTTCTCTTGCTTGCAACTTGTTTGCAACTTTCTCCAGGAAGGAACTTTCTATATTTGTTAAAACATTGGGGTCCAATAATGTTCTCAATGCTTCAAACGCCTGATATTTCATTCCCGCGTGCTCTTCATTGACTATTATGTCACTCAAAGTCGACAAAAACTTTCCATTGAATGAACATAATCCAGCTTTGCTCTCTTTTATCTCCTTTTTTGAACCATTTTCATCGCCAATCGGCCGACTTGAATTTGTTTCATCCTGACATGACCGTAGTGGAGGTTCAGAATTGTCAATTGCCGGTTCCTGATCCTCGGAATTTGTCAAAGCAACATTCTGCTCTATTATGGAAACAATCAATTCAGTGCCCATTATTCGCACCTGATCTTCTGAGTCACCGAGAGCAAAGTTTACCATTGTAAATAATCCTGGTTTTACTAGCAGTGCAAAAAAATCGTGTTTTTGAATTGACTTTGCAGTTTTCACATATTGGTGAAGCATCCTTACTCCATCACGCTTAAGTTCAATACTTTCTTTGTTTTCATAAATATCAAATAACTTTTCAAGAACTCCCGTGCTTGCTAAATACTCCAATATCTTGATTTGGTTGGCATATATCATAGAGTTCAACTGGCTGATGGTCTGATCATCAAGGTATCTTATCAAAATAATTTCCTTCAAAACAGTTAAAGAGTGATCTCGTTTGAAGATGTCCAGCTCATCTATTGGAATCACAGTTTTAAACAGCCTATTTTCAAAAAGGGCTCTGTGTCCAGGCTTAGCCCCAGTAGAGCTTGAATCATACTCCAAAATCCCTGCGAGTATATAGATATTGTTTTCGGAAGATAGTATATCCTCAAGTAATGATGGCTCATTATACGATAGCAACATTTTGGCAATGCCACTTAATTGTTGCAAAGCTGTCGTGTTTCCACTGGATTCGGCATCTTCAAAGATTTTCTTTAGTTTATCAAAGTATTTGCATTCCACCAAATAGTCCAGGATACTAGTTCTTGTAAATTGCGAATTAGCGCATTGGTTTAAGCTTTCCAATACACTTTCCAAATTTTCCTCATTTGGCAACGCAGGTGGGTATCGAACGGGGCCAGTGACTAGTTCAGTAATATCATCGCCTTCAGGTAGCCTAGAAATGACATAATACAATGATATGTTTGGACTATAGTTCCCTTGTTGCACTTTGATGATGAAGTCGCACAAATCGGCGCACCCCTCGGTTTCTTGAAATGACAAGGCAAGATCTGACCCAGAAGGATCTGTCCAAACTATAAGAGTATCCTGCTGTCGCTGATACTGAATGTTTCCTTCTAGATTGGATTTGAGAATAATCTCATCTATTTTTGATTCTTTTCGTACAAGGAAGTAGGGGACTTTAGTGTCTTTGTCAATCTCCCCAATGCAAAACCCAGTTCCGTTGTCTATCCAGTCTTCTCCTTTTAGTAGATACACTTTGACTCTTCTCGGTGTCTTGCCCGCAGATTCAAGCCGTAGTAACCCCTCCTTCTTGGACTGTGTTAAGGGAGTTAGATATTCATTACCGTCTGCCTCTTGTTCCACCATTGTGATGTGTGTTTACAGGATTTTTAATGCACCGTCGGGCGTAGCTGAAATACTTTTTAAAAATGGCCCCTTCTCTTTCGAAATACTTATTAATACTTGGAGTTTCTTTTCTAGAAGTGATTGATTATAACTGGTCAGTTGTGAAAACTGCTCCCTCCCAGGTGTGTTTTACTTTTTTTTCTTCTTTGTTTTAGATTAATCAATTGTTTACGCGTTTCTATTTCTCTATATACAAATTCTTTATCTGCACCACAATCTTTAATGACTTAAAAGAGCAGCACTGGTCAAACTCCTCAACCAGTCTCGTTGTTCAACGTCATGTGTATCTTCAACTTCTCCCCATTCACCAGTTTGAAGGATCGTTTCCAAGTTTCCCAACTCTATGATCTCTTCGACGGTTTTGTACCAAAAAAGGTCATTGGAGTCCCTATTCAATTGGAAAATATCTCTCATTCTTGGTTCATCAGAAACATTGGATCTCAAAACCGACACAGCACAAAGGAATGATTTTGTAGTAAGAATAGATTTTTCTAAAGCAACAAATTCAAAAATGTCTAATTGGTCTAACCAGTCTATCACCACTTGCTGAGTTTTCAAGCTTTGCTTATTTCCTCTCAAGCCATCTTTTTCACAGTCCAAGAACTTCAATTCAATTCTCTCATTCTCCTTGAGTAAGTTTCTGCTCAATCCATACTTTGTAAAAAAATCATTGTACTCTTCGATCAAAGGACGATAAAGTTCCTCCTGCCTAACCCTCAACTTCCCATCACAGTCTTTTGCTCCTGCAAAGATAAGACAAGTATCTGTGTCGAGATATTTCAACATGCTGAGCTTTAAATCCTCAATTGCGAGCATTTCTTCACCTCCATCGTTATTAACTTCTTTTTGACTTCTCTTGGATTCTAGATCAATAGCTCTTGCTGCCAAGCCAGTCAATGGTAAAGCGCTAGATTTCAAAGATATTTTAGGCAAATGCGTCCATTCGTGTGCAATCAAGTAGGCTAATTGTTTCTTCTTTTCTGGTAAGGTCAACGGGAGGCCCAATGGCGTGCGCAAAGTCTTTCCATCCAATTGAATCTCAAACCTGCCAGTTTGTTGATTGTGAAAAACGTGGCCCTTATCCCAGAATCTACTACCTGTTTTTGAAAGTCGATTAGTTTCCGATTTGATGTTATGTTCAATTGTTTTGTCACCTCCCAGGGATGAGATATTTGCCAATCTATTTAAAGACAACGATGCATTTGAGAAGCATCTAATTCCATGATAGGCAAGTCTTTGAATTGGAGCTCTTTTCAATACCAACATTGCTTATACCTTGGTTGAAGGAAAGATCTTTGACCAACAAAATGATGAAGGAAAAAAAAATACGTAGACATTTCCATAACCCACTATATTCCACAGCAAACATGAATCAAGAAGCTTTACAAAAAGTCCTCATTGAAATGGACAATCAACTAAATAAATCAAGAGCAGAATTGTCCATGGTGAATTTGCAGTTGGATCGTGTGCATACAAACCTAAATGTTATCAAATCAACAAATTCCAGGCTAAATGCGTTAAATGCACCCGATGAAACGATATGGCAAGGAGTAGGCAAAGCATTTATTGCGGAAAAAACTGGCAATTACCTCGATCAATTATCGGAAGATGAAAAAGGATACAAGGATACAGAAAAGAATTTAAAAATCAAGCAAGATTATCTACAAACTACACTCGAGAAAACAGTTAATAGTATGACAAAGATAGTTGGTGAAAAAAAGTAGATTTGAATATACACACATTAATCATCTTCACTATCCTCCTCAACTCCTTCATCTAAAACTTTTCGCTCTATATCATCCGTGTCATTTGCCTTTTCAGCTCTCATTCGCTCTGTTAGGAAAACATTGATCTGATCTTGAAGGGTTGTAAGTGCTGCTCGTAATTCTCCCATTGCTGTATCTTTTGCCGCACTAGGCTTATCTCGATCTTCACCGCCAGCATTTAAAACTATATCAGAGATCTGTGTTGTTGATCCGTCAGTTGTATGTGGACCATCGCCAGGATGGAAGTCATGTGTGGCATCGCCAGATGTGTAAGTAGCAGTTGGTAACATTGTTTATTATTACTATACACTATGATCCTTAATTTTTATTCTCTTCGCGCTATTTGAATACGCATTAAATTTAATCTCAATAATTTCATCAGTTTTGAAATCTAATGTGGGTATATCATAACAAGAACATGACATAAGATATCCATATAACACCCTCAATATTGTTTCATCTGCTATGATTAACAAGTCTCCACTCATTCGTTCCATTTCCAAAATCAATGGCTCGATTTTGATTGCTAAATCATGATACGACTCTGCACGAGAAAAACGATAATGATAAGGATCTTTGATATACTGGGAATAAGCTTCAGGGAACTGCTTGGCGATATCCTCTTCGCAAAGAGTTCCTACAACACCTGGATTCTTTTGAGATAACTGAATCCTATGTCTAACATTAATGTTCTTCTGTTGAAGAAATTGGGTTGTTTCGATAGTTCGCTTTTTTACTGACGTCCACACCACCAAAGAATTGTCATTAACACCATCCACTCCAGCAGCAGGTTGTCTCATGTCCACAGATGGCTCTCTTTGTAACTCGGGTTTACCCTCAACTCTATCAAGATAAGTTTTGCCCTCCGATTTAAGCTGTGCTATTACAGTGTCTGTCAAGTTCTTGGCATACTTTAAACCCTCCTCATCCAATGGTGGGTCCTGATTAAAGTCCAAAGTATTTTTGTAGCATCGTGCCAAAAATACCGATCCAGACTTTATACTTCCATTCATGAGATAAAACACTACCTTGTTGATCAAGTAACCATAATTTGAGTTGTGCAATTCAATTCTCTCTCCGAAATTAATAAACTTGATATAAGACAAATCTTTTTCTTCTTGATTCAAACCCATCTCCTGATAGAATGGTGCAAGCGCTCTGATTCTTTCGCTATAATCCTTATAAGCAGCATCATAATCCCAATTGTTATAATCTGGTGACGACTTTGCTGCTTCTTCAATGTTCTTCATTACAATCGAGTCGTCCGTGACTAAACTCTCAATGAACACAACTTGTATCTTCAAATCCTTAAATCTTTTATGCAACTGTAATCTAAACTCAGGAATAGCATTCACGGCATCATAAATTGCAACTTGACCCTTGTCATTTTTAAAGAAATTCAAGATATCGTTGAGGCATTCATTAGCTACCTTTTCTCTCAAGGCATGAGCTTTGCCGCTCTTTGGACTTGGTACAAACAAGTCATGTGTCAAGTCGTCTTCAGCACTAGCTCTTCTATAATCACCCAAGTGGAAAGAATGGGTCTTTACCCCTAACCATCTCAAGTATCTGGTTAAAGATACTGATAAATGTGTTTTACCTCTCCCTGGTAAACCCGCAAGGGCGATAATGATTTTCCCCGCATGAAACAATCTACCTGACTCTGTTGAATATAACTGTGCTCCTCCTAGTTCGCTCAAAGGGTCTATTTGTTTATGTACTCCATCAATCCCGGTAATGTCACTCAACCTCCTTGGTGGGCCACCTACTTCCAGAGGCAAGTCAACCAAATTTGGTCGAGCATTGTTGTGGAATGACCAACGTTTTGTTGTTCTCATTTGGTTTCTGGATATAGGTTGAGCTCCAAATCCATGGACGATTTCCGTATCTTCATCATCTGAGATAACTGCGTCGTTTGCGGACATGATTTCGATTAGGTGATTTTTGGTGGGGTTGTGTTTCTAGTCTTATTCACTGTTGGATTGTCAGGGGAGTAAAAATATATATCTTACTGCGTAAAAAACGGTTCTTTTGTGTCCGAAGTGCGACAATGATTTTACGACATTAATTTGTAGCGATATCCCATTAAAGGTGCTGCCAAACTAGCGTCAGAAGGTATATGAGGGATCAAAGGAGAAGCAATTCTTAATTATCTGTTGGCACCATGTGAAACGGAAAGCAGTTTGGATTATCAACCAGATGGTTATTCCGGATCATAATCTTGCAACAAAAGAAGTAATACAATCACACAAAAGTTGACAACAAATGCCACTTGCTTCAAGATAGCAGAATGAAAACCAGTCTTCTGGACTCTTTTATTGGTTGTCCAATATACCCTATAAATGTGCGTTGACTATTGATGCATTTGATGTTGATAAACTGATAAAGAGTCACGTGCTAGGGTTGATCTTCTTTTGCGATAAATTTTGGTAGCGTCTATTGTTGGAGAAAAAAAAGAAAAATTTTCTTAATCATTTTTTTCTTCTCAAAAGTAAAAATTTTTCACTTTCTTATTCTGTTGAAGTTCATTTAATCCACAACTAACAGCAAAGATGGCTAAGATTTCACAAGGTATGTCAAAATGCTTTCATGTTATTTGTTTCATGTTACTTGTTTCATGCTAAATGTTCTAGGCTTTATACTAACCTATGATTAGACGTTTCATCATCTCGTTCAAAAGCCAGAAAGGCTCACTTCACCTCATCTTCAGTTGAGAGAAGAGTCATCATGTCTGCTCCATTGTCAAAAGAATTGAGACAACAATACAACATCAAGTCATTGCCAATCAGACAAAATGACGAAGTTTTGGTCGTTAGAGGATCAAAGAAAGGTTCAGAAGGTAAAATTAACAGTGTCTACAGATTGAAATTCTCCGTACAATTGGAAAAATTACAAAAGGAAAAATCCAACGGTGCTTCAGTACCTTTGAACATTCACCCATCAAAAGTTGTCATCACCAAATTGCACTTGGACAAAGACAGAAAAGCTTTGATTGAAAGAAAGGGTGGTAAATTGGAATAAATGTATAGTTAATTAATAAAGGTTCTGTGTACATTATTGACTATGCGGATCACACATGGGTTTTAAGAGATGTAGATGTTTCAGGCGATACAGATGGAAGAAATGTACCATTAGCTCGATTTTGTAATTAAACTCCCAAGTGGAAGCTGATTCTAACTTGATTGATGCTTTCACACAGATTGAAAGGGTAAAGCAAGTTACGATTAGATTGAGTTCTTCGCAAACGTAAACCCTCTAGACGCACGAGAGAAAGTAGTCTCAAACGACTACAAAAATAAGTACATCGTTCATAAAAGGTTAGCCAACTAAAAATGAATCAAAGTCAAATATTGGGATCTGGACTTGTGGACCATCTCCAATAATACTCAAGTATGAGCTTCAACAGGCCTTTGCCATGATAGCAAAAAAAACTCTAATCATGGTTCTTTGAAGCTTTTTAAAAATACAGTCCAAGGCGGGACTCGAACCCGCGATCATTAACTCCGGAAACTAATACCTTAACCAACTAGGCCACTCGGACTGTGAGAAATAGACACCCGCTCAGGAGGCGGCGTCGACCACTATGCCAAAGGGCAATGTTTGTAAGATGTGTTGTAGTAAATGCCCTCCATATGAAGCAAAATACGAAGATCTCTTTGACCTATTTTTGTTAGCTCGTAACCTTAAGGATACTCTCTTGTGTATTCAAGTATAGCTAATAATTGTATGATTCTGCAGAATTGATTTCATGACCCACGAATTGTGTGGTAACAATATCTTGCAATTCATAGTTCATGGCCCATTTTCTCTGACAATGGTGATCAAAATCGACGAAAACTTTACCAGAACCTACATTTTAATTTGGTTGAGTACTTTTACAAATCCCCCTTATGTTTCATAGCTTCATCAAATGTCTCCATGCTGTTTTAACCCATTGAAATCTAAAATATACAAAATTATTAATTGGTAGCGTGGTGCAATCTCCTCCAACTGTGATTTGAATTTTTTTCAAATTTAAGAAGTCACGAAGAAACTTATTTCCCTTCAGTGTACATCGACTATGAATATCTTGAGACCAAATTCTTCACTTTTGAAACCACTTAGGTTTGGAAAGATTCCAATTACGCAATTCATATTACCAGTTAATGTAATATCAAGATCATACATCGCCTCTTCACCATCATTACATTCATCACTATTGCAAAAGATTCCCACCTACAAATCTTCCATACTTCCTTACTCCACAAAGTCTGCTCCACCGCCGCCACCTTCTCCTCCACATGATAAAGATTTTAAGGGTAAACGAATTCTCAACAGAATCACTCGTGCTTTTACCTTTTCATTATCATCAGTAATTGTTCTTGGTGCTGCTGCAATTGCACTCTTGGTCATTTATCTCATACTTTCAGAATTACTTTTACCTTCAGGAGATACACGTACATTCAACAAGGCTGTTAAATTAGTTGAGAAAAATGAACAAGCGCAAAAGGCATTGGGCTTTCCAGCTGGTGAAAGATTGAAAGCATATGGAATTGTTGCTGCTGATAAATGGGTTCGTAACAGGCCGGTTCAAAGCTCAAAGACCAGAACCAAGGATGGTAAGGACCATTTAGTGATGAAGTTTCAAGTCGAGACGGATACAGGTAGAACAGGCGTGGTTACTTTGGAACAAGTCGATAACTCATGGT
This sequence comes from Candida orthopsilosis Co 90-125, assembly GCF_000315875.1. Classification (NCBI taxonomy): domain Eukaryota; kingdom Fungi; phylum Ascomycota; class Pichiomycetes; order Serinales; family Debaryomycetaceae; genus Lodderomyces; species Lodderomyces orthopsilosis. The sequence continues at coordinate 1,586,209 of NC_018295.1, forward strand.
GGAAAACTGAGTTTGAATATATGGCGTTGGATGTAAGAGGTCACAGAAGAATATATATTATTGAACCTGAGAAGCCGAATATTGCCAGACTAGGAAAAGGTTCGGGCTTTTTGGGTTTGAATTGGGGACCTAAAAAAGACTAGATATAAAAACGAGTAAGTATTTGAATGGTGGAGATAATGCAGATACATTTGATGTTTGTTTTTTGTGTGGTGTTTTGATGGTTTTGTATTTGTTGCTGCTCAGTTCCTTCTTTGACTTATTGGGTTTTGACTTTTTTTGATCCTTCGGTGGCTCGGTCAGCTTTTCACCATCCTCTTCCTCATTGATGCCATTTACTTCCTCAATATCAGGTTTTGGTTCAAAGATTTCAGGTGTTCTTTTACGATTGGTCGAATCCAATAAGGTCTGACAATTTCGTCCATCTGTGGAGAACTTTGTACTCAAATCAACCGAAACTCTTGCAATTTCACCTCTAGCTTGAAATGTGCATATTTCTTTTCTTCTACCAGTTTGTTCATAGTATTTATTCAATGCATACGATACTCTTATCATAGGATTGCAGTCGCTATATTTACCATATTTGCCCAATCTTCCATTGGCATTTATCTCATCGCAATCTACTTTGAAGCAAAGGTCCTTGAGTAAACTTTCTTCATCAAACGACCCCGTATCAACCACAACACATGACAACGATTGCCACAAACATTCACACTTGCCAATATCAGGAGTTGGTGGTAGCTCAAACGATACTTTCCAAATGTCTGATGGCATATCGCATGTCAATCCAGGGCGACCCTCTACTTCATCAATCGGTACGCCGATAGGATTTATCGCATTGAACCTCGTTTTCAATGTTTCGAAATCAGGCAACTTGACAATTGTACCATCTTTTTTATTCTGCACCACCCCGTAATGGTTCACTTCTTCAAAATATTCGTACGCAATACCTCCTGACCATGTCTTCCTCATTGTTGATCCAAATAATGTTTCAACCTCAGTGAATGGGCGAGGAGTTATAATATTGCAACCAAATTCACTAAAAAAAACCGGTGCAGGATAGTTTGCAAAAACTGCAGTCAACTCACGGTATCCCGAAGTCATGTAAGTGGAATATCCACACCACTCGTACACATTTATGGCAAAGAAATCAGATTGTGAATATTCGTCATCTAAATCACATACAAAATAATTGGCCAAATTTGCTCGGATTGAGGCATCATCGTTGGAAGCATAACCAACTGGGATCTTTCTGTATTCTTGCTCATGAATGTACTGCTTAACATCCCTAACAGCACTTCTAACAAATGGAACTGCATCGATATTCAGTTGAGAATTAGCAACTTCATTACCAGCAAAAAATCCCAACACATTATCATATTTTTGCAAAGCATCAACCACAGATTGATAACGACCCATGAGCTCTGTATCCCATCTAGGAAAGTCCCTTCTGATAGAAACATAAGGTTCTGACAAGTCAGCCAAGACATAAATCCCAGCTTCAGCAAACGCCTCCATACAAACATCATGATTGGCATTTGGATTTATTTGATAAATTCGCACAACATTGACACCGAGTTCTTTCAAATATTGTAAATCACGTAAACAGGTAAATGGATTGGCCAACGGATCGATGTAGTTGGTTTCAGTGGTTGTATCAAAGACTTCACCTTCTTCACGAGACTTTTGATATGCAATACCTTTAATAAAAAATTGCTCGTTGGTTCCACTGTTGTAAAATTTGTTACCAACAACTTTGATGGGATAAAGTGGTAATGTGTCTTCATCTTGATTACCAGCTCTAGCTGTGATAATTGTGGCTAATGTGATGAATGCTAGAATTAACTTATGCATGTTGTCTAAAGAATGGTTGCAAATTGGAGCAAAAAAAAATTTACAAAAAGGGCTATCGTTTAAGGTTTCGTAAATTAATAGTTATACAAGTTAAAATATTTCATACAATTGTTTAAACTCCTTCTTTCCTCTACATTCAAGCATGTAGATCTCATTATCACTGATCTTGATCAATAATCCAGCCTTACCTATTTTCTCAATAGTTTCACTCTTTCTATCATCAGCAATTACCCAACTAATAGCATCACTGGCACTACTCAACCGTAAACGATACACAACTTGCTGATGATCAATAATCCTGTCCACACACAAATCCATCATTGACATTATCTTCCACGAAGATGGACTGTTTCTCTGGGAGTAGGAGTGTAGCTGTTTTTGCAAACGAATAGTCATCTCAATTTGTCTGGTGTGGATTGCATTAGGATTGTTTAATATACATGCCTGGGACAAGTCGTCCGCGTTGATTGAATTGGAAAATGAGCTCAAGCTAGTGAAGGTGGATGATTTGCTGGGATTGTCCATCAACGATGAAGACAATGTTTCACTTGAGAGCAACTTGGCGGAATTCAACGAATGGTGATTCCGAGTCGTTTTAGTGATAGAATTGATGGAGCTTTGGAGATTGCTTGCAATTTCCGAAATGAGTGCCCCTTTTGAGCATCTGATCATTATTTGCATCGTTTCGTTATTAATTGAATTCTTTGATTGGATTTGTAGATCGGACCCTGAAGATGATCTGACGTCTGTGGTTGAATTGATATCAAGTAACAACACTGGCTTATCTATAATATCTTCAATATCTTCATCATATTCTTCCTTGAATACGAGAAACCAACCTTTTTGTGCCTCTTGATTAATAGCAATTTTCACGAAGACATGTTCAGCAGCGGTAACCATCTCCCATTTTCCATATTGTGGTTTCCATTTGGAAATTTTGATCGCTTTGGGCGAAGACTCTGAAATATATTCATCAGATGTTTTGTCCAGGTTGATGGCATCTTTCAATTCTGCTGGTATAATTAAATCATCCTGTTTGGTAATACTAGTCACTGATGCATTGATATGCGGTTTGAAAAAGTATGTAGATGTTGAAGATGGCAAAGCAAATGGTGCTGGGATGGTAGAAACCGATCTGGTAATAATTTTTTCTGGATTCGGGTCAGTCTCGGTTATATTTGTTTGATTGTCGCCAACTGGACTTGATTGCAGCTGCGCTTTTTCTTGAGCCAAAGTTTCTTGCGATTCACTCAAATCAACTCTAGATGACTTCTTAAAGAAAGTTAGGATTGACTTTCTTCTCGGTTTCTTTTCTGGATATCCTTTGAAGGATGGTTGATGTGACTTTCCAAAGTTACTGATATCAACAGCAGATCCAGTTGACAATTGGTACATTTTTGGTTTCGCTCCTAAATCCGGGGCAGAAGTTGCATTATTTTGGTACATTTGTGAACCCTCAATCGGTCTTTCATCAATGATGTCATTATCTGTCGATTGGATACTCTCTGGTGAGCAGTATTCTGCTTGATAAGATTTTGGTCTCTCTTCATCATTCAGGTAATCATCGGAGTATTTCCTTTGATTTATAATTTGAAACAACTTTTCATCTTCATCATTATCACCTTCACTATTGCGCAGCTCAGTGATGACCTTTTTCATAATTGGCAACGATTTGTCATATTGCGACCTTATCGATTCAGAACTAGCTCTCGGTTTCGTTGCTGGCGGTGTTGGTGGATCGTAAAGCTCTTTGAAAGAAGTATGGCTAGCCGTCTGTTGAATGTTGGACTCTTGTGTTACAAGTTCAGCATCAGACACAATATTAATTCCTAACCCCGACATGTTGTAAGAACTGGACTCTGAATGTATCAAAAATTTTTCACTCATTGGAGAGTTATCACGTTCTAACGGACACAACTTTGAAAGGTACTTGGTCCATTTTTCACATAAAACATCATCTTCGAATTGTATCAGCATTGAGCCCTCTAGATTCTCTGTTGACAGGAAATTTATAGCCTTCAAGTCAATGGTATGATTTGAATGGGATAACGATAACTCGTTGACTCTGAAGGGTGGATATTTCAAAGTTCTGCGTGTCTTGTATTGACTATCCTTGGTGATATCCAAAACTGCCAACGCATTATAGTCTCCGGTGCCGATTAAATCAAGAAGCAACAATTCAATTAGAGCTCCACTGAGTGAAACATTAGCGTGTGCAGTTCTCCGTACAATCTGGTCAGCCTTGAAGTAGCTTGACACAAGCTCCTTTTGTTTGAGCACTACCGATGTGAATGATTGAATGTCAGAAAACAGAATGTTGTTCAATTCCCTTGATTGTGAAACATTCTCATAATTGTCATATATGGCCCGTAAATGTTTTGAAATTGTTGATAGTTTTTCAAGTATAAATGGATTTCTCAAGTATAGAGTGCAATTGTTGACAAAGTTGGCATAGTTCTTCAAGTTGTTGATCGGAGTAATCAATCTTTTCAATGTCGTAGAATCATCAACCGCTACAGCATTTATTTGGACAATGTATTTCTCAAACAATACAATGTTACCATCCTCGAACCATAGTATCAATTCATTTATGAAATGTTTGAACTTTTCTGTCTCATAATGCTCATAACCTTGTGTTGCTTTGGTGATGAGGGATAAAAGTTGGTTATTCTTGGTGTATAAACCCCTAGCAATGGATGATAACGTAAAGGGAGCATTTGGCGGCAAGTGTGTTTTCAATTGCTTTGCAATCCCAAGTATTTCTATCAAGTCATTATTCTCCGATGAGACAACATGGTGAAAATTCTCTAATAGAGATTGCATGCTTTCCTTCAGTGAAATACTCGTTTGGTCGGTTCTATGTGCGTTAATCATCCTCGCACTCAATGGAATTGGACGAAAAGGAAAGTTTCTTCGGTGGATAACGATGTTTAAATGACTGAGAAAAGCCCCAAAAATATGTACAAATATATATATGAAATGTTTGTGGCTTGGGTAGAATGAATAAGTAAAAATTGAACAATAAGGGAAATATGAAAACAATGAGTTTAAGTCGGTCGTAGGTTTTGATATATATAGCACTAACCTTGATAAAAATATTGTTGAGTTCTTTGTATATACAGTATGTTTCCCAAAGGAGTTAAATTGGTGCATTAAAGCTTTTGTTGATAACTTTTTTGTCTTCCTATCCGGCTTTGTGTATTCTATGAACGCGATTATTTTATTTTGCAAATATGGAATATCGCGTTTGTATATACATTTCCGTCTTTAATTAATGGATAGATATAAGCAATGATAATTTATTCATCGGCATTAATTCCTCATTTGATACTGCTTTGAAAGCGTCTTAATCCTTTGATTGGAAAAATCAAGATGATAATCAAAATATATCAATATTTTCTATTGATGAATGACCTAGGTGTTTAAGCATAATTTAGGCGGAATCATACCATACCTCAACTAATAGGCCACATTGACCTCTGTTTCATCCAAAGGACGCAACTTTTGGAAACGAAGTCGTTCGTTATACAACGACTACTCAGCTTCATTTATTTTGGTGTCCTCCGGTCCATGAATCAGTTGCAGCTTAACCCTGTAGGAATCTCAGCTTCATTTTCATCAATACTCTCTTGAAACAACCCAATCTAATACTTTCTCAATTCCGGCACCTGTTTTGCCACTGACTAATTCAATGCTCCAATGATCTCGTTCGGGAATTACCTCCTCTAACTGCAAAAGTCGACTCACGCTTTCCTTTAATTGTTCCACTTCGCTTTCTGGTATTAAATCAGTCTTATTAATGGAAATCAACAAATATACCCCAACTAATCTATCCTGTTCAATAATTTTGCCGCGTAACTCTTGGTACGACTCTTCTATTCGCTCCAAACTGAGACCATCAATAACCCATAATACAACATCGGTCTTGTCAAAATAATTACTCCAAAATGCCCTTAGACTTGTTTGTCCCCCAATATCCCACATGTTCAATGTATACTCTTTATAAAGCAACGACTGGATTTGAAAGCCCATAGTTGGTGAAATGCTGTTCACATCTTCATGTAACATATTTTTAATAATGGTAGTTTTGCCTGAGTTATCAAGACCTAAAACCAACATTCGGATTTCCTTCTCCTTCCTTTTCTGGTTTCTAATGATTGTTAAAAGACCCATCCCGGAACACGCACAATTTGTTGTTCAACCAAATCAAATCAAAGTGAAAATCGAAATTAGCCGCAACTTTGATTCAGAAATAAAATTTTGCCGTTTGCTGCAAAAAAGAATCCAATTAAGTACCTAAAACGATGTCCTAGAACAGTTCAAGGAATAATGGTTAAGGATACAGAAAATAGCAGTCCAAGAAAGCAAGAAACCCAACGCTCCATCTACGATTTCACCCAAAAGCAGGTGAATAAAGAGAATGAAGATTTCGTAAAGGTGACGCGATGCGATCAAATCAAAGAGGAGACTGAAGTTAACGGCGGTTTTTCCAACGATGGCCCAAGAGCGGCAAAGGTGGAACCTATAATCAAATCAGAGCCATTGAATGAGACGAATGGAACCAGTGCTGACAGCGAGGCGACAATTAAGGTTGATCTCGAGACCTCGTTGCTATTTCAAACCCCAAACTTCGACCAAGATTTACCAGAGGATCCACGCGAGCCTATATCTCATGAATCTAGCGTCTTTTGTCCCGTTTGCGAACTTGATATATCGTCATTGGACATACGCGAAAAGACTGATCACGTAGATACCTGTCTTGTACGCGTGACGTTTGTGGATGAGAAACCAAAAATAAAAGCCACTACACTGATTCTTAACAAGCGATCACCATTACCAAAGGAAAAGAATGTAGGGGCCACGAATGGAAAGAAACGGAAAACCGAAAAGGAGAAAAGACGATATATAAACATTGAAACTAATACAGAAAAGAAGATAAAGATCATCAAACCACCGGCAACAACTGCAAGTTCTTCTATATCGCGCAGAAATGAAATCTCGGCGTTAAAAACGATGACTTTTCCTGTTGATAAGAAGCTGGGGTCAAATTACCAAGTATCCGTTGACGCGTTTTGCTTTGCACCACACCCTGTTATTGACAAATACTTTTTGACTCATTTTCACGCTGACCATTACGGAGGAATATCCAAGAAATGGACGTATGATCGGGTTTTTAAAGATGATACCGATTATGATAACGATGAAAAGTATAAACGAGTTATTTATTGTACTGAGATTACTGGTAAGTTGCTAACGTTGTACTTTTCAATTGATCCACGTTTCATTCAACAAATGGCTATGGATACACGGTACAAAGTCAGAGATTATGGTCCAGTTGACGTTGCTGATGGTGGTTTTATCAGTGATGAGGATTCACCAGGGTTGTATGTTACACCGATTACTGCAAACCATTGTCCTGGTGCTGGAATTTTCCTTTTTGAGTCCATCGGTTTGGATGGGAATGTACACCGCATTCTTCATTGTGGAGACTTTAGAGTCAACATGACAATATTGGACCATCCTTTGCTCAAGAGATTCAGTGTCTCATCTCAAAGGTTTGAAGATTCTTTGAGAATCGACAAAGTGTATTTAGACACAACATACATGAACCCCACCTACAATTTCCCCAAGCAAGAATTGGTCTGTGACACCATTGCGCAATTGTTTGAACATTTAACCGCCCAGGATGACAACATCACGAGCAATGACTTGTTCAACACTTGGTTTGGGATGTTGACACAGTCAAGAATCACTGATTTCTGGAAACCTACTTCAGCAATGAAAAAGAAAAAGTTTTTAATATTGGTGGGGACTTATGTGATTGGCAAGGAACGGTTAGCGATTGCTATACTGAAAAAGCTTCATTGTCCCATATATGCGCTGAACATCAACAATAGGAAGAACAAATATGATCTACTACGAACTTATGAGGATGAATACTTAGATCTGGTCTTAACTGATGATGAATTGGGGAGAGGCTATGGTTCCGAATGCATTGTTCATCTTGTTCCGATGAATATAGTTGGCTCAGTGCAAGAGTTATCCAACTATTTCAATCACAATCGTTACTATGAAGCTTTTGAACGTTGTGTTGGATTGAGACCAACAGGTTGGAGTTTTGCGCAAAATGGAAAGAAGGAACCCGAATCCCTGGACTCGATCCAACCAACACCTTTACAGGCAGTGGCAGATTTGATGGCAAATACCACTACGTATACGTATATTGACAACATCCTATCGCAAGCTCCCAAAAACAGAGGCAAACATAAACCCGATCAAGAGTTGTACCGAATATATTCGCTACCGTATAGTGAACATTCTTCATTTCGAGAATTGGCTTATTTCGTGGTATTTTTCAACATTGGTCAAGTAATTCCTACTGTCAATTGCCACAATGAATTCAATCTTCAGCGTATGGAGTCCATTATTGGAACCTGGGAGCAGTTGAGACGCATCAAGACTGGTCATATGAACGAAGTGGATGCAACTGTTACACCTGAATTGATTGAGCAAGTACAAAATTTGTCCTTAAATACGTTTTAGAGTACATAAGATTTCTATAAAGGGCCTTCAGGGTATATAGGGTACATCATTTAGTTTCATGGTTTCTTCACTTTTGGTTGATAAGCATTTAATATCTCTTCACATTCAGTAGACAGTTTGCAATCACTCCATTGTGCCACAAGATCGCCTTCCTCGTAAGTGTAATCGTTGGCATTATTTTGCGAGTGTGCGGCACATATGATTTTTGCTGGTACTAATGTGGTCTTACTCAACACAAACGGGTGCCATTGTAAAAGATGCGTTAATGCAGAATCAGGGCCATAGGGGAAACTTTGATAATTCAAATAAAGCTCATTACTCCATACTTCTGTGACTGCTTTACCAACTGGTCCATTTCTAACAACAAACGAAGTTGTCTCAATCTTTTTGTCGGATTGAGTGAGTATCAACTGGGTATTCTCAGCTTTGATGCTCTTGTAAGTCTTAATCAATCCAGTTTTAGGAATCAAAGGTTGATCCCTCAACATTTGCGGGTTCAAAACCTCTGAATTTAACAATTTCTTTTGAATATTCACCGTCATATCCATTATAAGCCCATCTTCATCAAGATACCAAAACCACTTAGCATGTGGGAATGCAAACATTGCAGCACGCATGCAAAACAATCTAACCCACTTTGATTTTTCCTTATCTGTCAACGCAACCATAGAATTTAATTGTGGAATGAACTCTTGTGCCCAACGAACATAGACTCCATATTTTTGGAAATGGGCATAATCAACACGATTTTGAACAATTTTCGCCAATCCATCGACCGAATACTTGTCGAAATACACAGCAGTAACTACAATGACTTCAGGATAATTTTTCAAACTTTTAGGTTTGAATACAATTCGATCTTGGTTTTTGAAGAAATTCTTAGCTTTCATAAACTGGTCTTTTTCATTTTCATCTTTCTCTTTCAACTTCTGTACCGTTGGATCTGGATTATCGAGAACACTCAAAGGCTGGAGGACCATATTGTCGTCAATTTTTGCCAGATGAACTAACTTCTGAGCGGTCAATTGTTTCAAAAGTGAAGCTTGTTCTATCGGTGGATAAATGTATTTTGATTGTTTCTCAATGACGTGTTTGGTGGTGTATGGGTGTGCTGGTGGATAGTGAGGCACTGAAGATGAGCGAAACATGATCGATAGTATTGAAAAGGGGGCAAAAAGGTACCATACCACTATGATCCCAATTATCATCAAAGGTAGGCTTCTGCGTTGATTGAGTCTACCGAAAGTCGCAGGTAAGGGTAGGTATGACGGATTGGATTTACCATATCGAGGTTTAAATGCTCCTGATTTGCCAAACATAATCTTGGCTTGCAGATCAGTTTGAAATTTGAGATGTGTGCGTGATGATCAACTGTGGTTGGTTACCCTTTTGAATCGATGTCAAAAATTATGTTTTCAAAATTTTTTTTTTTGTTTTCTTTTCGCTTTCGTTCTGTTTTAAGAGATTGAATCCTTAAATATTCCTACCAGACAATAACTTACAGAAATTTCGTTTAATTACTGAGTCTACTTACTTTGGATGCTCTTTATTTATTCTATCTTCAATCACTTGCAAGGCAATTTGTCGTCTTCTCTCGGCCACAGAACTGGCAATACTCTTGTTACTTTGATTCACTTGTTCCAGTCTCTTTTGTGCCCTCGTATTACTTTGTTGAACTGTTTCATCGTTGAATGGAGTCACTATTCCCAAAAGGACAGATAATTCGTATACTTGATTGAACACTGGCCCAAGGTAAGGTTTTGTCACTGCTGGGAAAAACTCTATTAATTGAAAAGTATCAGACGCATCACCAATCAAGACACAACCAGAACTTGAATCATTCGAAACAACTGGTAAGATAGGTTCTGTACGTAATGCTTGGAAAAATCTCAAGTAGATAAACGAAGCAAAGAAACTCACGGTGGATGGCACAGCTGGATACAGAGATTGACTAATAATTGCAGACCAAAGCCCCAAAATTACCAACAACGCAAATGGCACATGCTTTACTCTAAAGTTGACCAACCCTTGAAACAATACAATGTTGTGTTCTGGAATCAACTGTTTAAATACAACAAGGAAGCCAAAATAGTAGGATATACCACCACCCAATGGAGTATTCATGTTCTTTGCATCTTCTCTAATTAAATTGGATATAATAGCAATCAAAACAGTAATCAAGTTGGTCACACTACCAACGATCAAAACAAATTTGATCACTTCCATGCGTCCCCAAAATCTTTCAACAAATCTACTGCCAACAAACAACACCAGAAACGAAAAAATGAAAGAAACAATGGATATTTCAGCAAAGATGGCTAGTAAAATCACCCAAGGGTTGAATAATGTTGTACTGGGAACCAATTGAATGAACAGAACTAAGATGTCATGAAAGTTCAATTCTTCAGATCCGGACGTTTGTGAGTCTTTGAAAATTCGATATTTGATGACAAACAAAAATGCGCTGATGGAGGTTAAAAGTCCCAACAATATCTCCGTAGATAGTGGAATGTCCTTGCCTCGTAAGAAACTCATTTCAACGGTGTAGCTATGGTTGTGTTGTAATTGAATAAATTGCTCGTCAGTTTCCCTGAAATTTAACGTGGCTTCTAATTTTTGTCTTGAGTTAAAACTTTGAAAAAGGTGGTGCCATGCATATTCCGCCACACGTACCATAAACTCTACATAGTCCCAATCAAATAACAAAATACAAGTAATTCTTCAAATTTATCTATAAATATCAAACATCAAACTAAACAAAACAAATAGAGTAATAACAGTTTCCACTTTCAGTGATCAGCACTTATCTAAATGCGTTGGTAGAGTATGCTGTAGTTTTACCTGTGTACCTTTCACTCAAGTAAGACCAAGTGTATGACTTTGGTCTGTTTGAGGTACCGGTATCATTGTTTGAAACATTTCTTGGTTGGAATAATCCGTAAGCAATTGAACCCTTCGATCCAATGTCAGCAAATTGATCAACCTTGACAGATCCAGAGGCAACAGCTGGGGCAACAATGATGACAACAAACAAAACGAGCACAGCAAAGTACAAAGTGACGTATTTTCTTACCATTCTCTTTCTCAATCTAGCTTGCTTCAATGAGTAAATTGGTGGTCTGATCAATCTAGATGGTTTCAACCAGAACAACATCATTGAGTGCCATCTATCAATCAAAGGGACAGCCAAGATAGGTAATTGACAGAACAAGATGATATGAGCCAACACGAAATCACCAGCAAACTCGGACATTTCCACGATCTTGGCAACAAATTCACGAGATGGTTGGGTGAAGGCCATCCATCCCATACCAGTGTTGTACCACTTACCAGTCCAGAATGCAGTATTTGCTTTATCGTTCTTGAATTCCCTAGTCAAGAATGCCAAAGTCAAGAACTTGAACAACAATCTTTGCACGTAAATCATGGTGGCGAAACCCAACAACATTCTAGCAAAGTTGAAACCTTCCATGACCCACATAACAATGAAGAATACAATGTGAACAATTACAGCAATTCCGTGAGCAATACCCGCAATGACAGCACCGGTCTTTTTACAACACAAGCCCATCATTGGACCAGCACAACATGCCATACCAACACATCCGAACAAAACACCACAATCAATGACAACTGGTGCCAACGAACAAACAATAAGTCTCAAGACAGAGTTGACTTCTTGCACGTTTTCATCACCATCAATTTCGTATGGGTACTTACTGACACCTGTTTGAGCATTGATAAAGGTAAATGCAACATAAAGACCGGCAGTGTAGATCAAAGTTGGAAGGAAATCGGCAAACAAAATGTTTGATCTGTGAGCTCTTGAAGCGTCCCCTGCAGCTTTCTCGGAAACATCTCCAGTCAACTTACGCTTGAAACCAGTAACACGAGATCTAGAAAGTCTGATGTAACCGATCCATGAGTTTCTGTGCCATTTGGTGTTACCTCTTGACAACCATCTGATAAAGTCTCTGTAATCAATGAAAAAGTCTTCCCAAGCGAATTGGTGTGGGTTGAAGATGAATGGTGAAAACATCAACGAAGACAATGATGCCCAGAACCACAACAATGGGGCTTGCCAGTGGGCAACAGTTCCGAACAACAAAATCAACATCAATCTTGCACCCATGTAAATAGATGAATCAGCGAAACGCGAATACAAGATGGAGAATGGGATTCTTGAAGTAGCGAAACCTCTACCAGTTGAAATATATCTGGCACCACCAACAGTCAAATCAGTGAAAACAGATGACGAGTAGATTTGTGCAACAAAGACTTCAAACATAGGCGACAAGGAAATGAAATGTCTAACAAATCTTTGACAGGCTTTCCATACACCTCTTTCAATCAATTCTTGAACAACCAATGGAATGAACGAAATGAAGAAGACAATGAAGATCGACAACGTATAACGTCTAACCCAATCAACGGCAGGGGAGATATTGTAACAACCAAATGGATACAAGACATCGGTAACTGGAACATCTCTATCATATGAACAGATGATTGATTCATGTGCCAATGAGTTCAAGTTTGCCAAAACCAACATAAAGACTTGCAAAGATAATTGAATGAACAAGTTATTGATATGGAAACCTGGGTGACCATAGTAGAATGACAAGAATCTATCCAATGGCAATTGAGTTGACAAGTAGTAATATTCTCTAGACAACATTTGTTCACCCATACCAGCACCAATTTTGGTTGTGAAATTCAAAATAGATCCGAAACCCATATCTCTACCTTTACCACATTGGTAGTATTCACAATGCTTGATCTTACCACCTCTCATCATTGCATTCATACCGGCGTAAATATCTTCGTTCAAGTGCAATCCTTTCTGTGCTTTGGAAACACCACCTCTCGTCAACATAAATGTAGCATTCAAGAAATCGGGGTGTCCATAATGTAACTTACCACCAATTTGAGCCAAGGTTCTTGCAAATAAAGTACCGAAAGTTTGTTCTTTACCAGCAGCAACATCACCCAAAACACCAGAGTTTTCTGAAAAGATATATTCTCTAGCACCCAAAATGGCAACAGGAGCCTTCTTTTCGTGTAATGGATCTTCAGTTTTCAAATCTGGAGAGTATGGGTTGACATGTTCAACATTCAATTCTTCGAATTCAGCCAAAACAGATCTAATCTTCAAACATTCTTCCAAATAGTTATCTTGATTGGCATCAATCAATTGAATGTATTCACCTCTGTGGAAAATAATAGCATGATTTTGGTTATCTGATTTCCCATCACCCAAAATTGGATTACCAGACAATTGGACTCTGAATTTAGGACGACGTCTACCATTTTCTAACATTTCACAATGACCATCAATCAAAGCGGAGTAAACTCTTGGTTCCTCATCCTCATTCAAAGCTGGTTCTTCATCCAAGAAAGCGATTTGTAAATCTGGGTAAGCACGCAACAAGAATTCGGCATTCTCCATTTCATCATCCTTGAACTTGGACAATCTTTGCATAGAAACCAAGAATCTAAATTTTCTTCTGGCCATCTTTTCCAAAGCCAATTCCAATCCTTCTGGATCACCGCCGAAATATTGCACCAATTCTGGGTTTTCAACTCTGTACAAAAGCTTGATGGCTCTGGCATAATTCATAAAACCAGAAACTGTTCTATACAAAGTTTGTGATCTCAATGAAGCCCAGATTCTTGTTCTCAAAGTGTACTCGGGAGCAGCCGATTTGAAACCAATACAGTAGAATGGCAAGTCATCGATCTTAGATTTCAATCCATCTTCAGAGGCTTTTTCGGCATCTTCGCCATTTTCATAAGCGGCTGTTTCCTCTGCCAAAATCTTGGTATCCTTAACAAAACATTCCCATTCAACTGGATGCAATTGCTTCAAGTATTCCAATAATGTAACCCTTGAGAATTGGTCATCCTCCCTAATAATTTCTCTCAATGATAACAAAATCTTTTCGGAATAGTGTGGAGTGAAAACAGTGAATGTTGGCATATTATCAACAGGAACAGGTTCGGGCATTGGTGTAGCCAATGATTGTGCAAAGAATGAAATTCTTCTCTCGGCTTCTGAGTTTCTTGGGAAAAACTCCGTTTCAAAGTTGTTGTCATCTTGAGAAGCAAAAAAGGTTGGTGCTCTCAAAGTCCTCTTTCCTTCAATTTCCGATGGAACTTGGTGGTACAATAATTTTTGAACGTGGTCAATGGCTAACAAATGTTCTCTGTACATTGAGATAACAATAGCATTCCAAATTTGTGAGATAAGAACCTTTGGTTTGTACTTGATCTCCATTTCGGTAGTGGCTAAAATCTTTGAGTAGATTCTCTTTGGCAATCTGGTGAAAATGTTTCTCCATGGAGTCAAGATTGAAATACCCAAGTAGAATGAACGACCAATGGAAAAGATACAGTTACAGATAATGTACCACAAGTAAGTATCCAAGAAGAACAACAACAAATCGACAGCATACATCAATCCCAAAACAATCTTGGCTTGTTGTCTACAGACAATATCACCATACCAAACTTCACCTGTACATCTCATTGTGGTCTTTGACAAATTTCTGATTGCATCTCTCAATGACAAAGTCAAGAAGAAATAAGATTCAACCAACTTGGCAAGAAAAACCAAGACCCACAACAAGTAAGACATCCACATGTCCAAACCTCTCAATTTGACAAAATTTGCCGTGAAAGTGTGTGATGATATATATCTTCTAGACCTTTTGTTCATATACGAGGTAAACAATCCTCCCAAAGGCATAACAGCGAAGAAAACCAATGTTGCAACAGCAATAAAAAATCCAACAACCGAAAGGGCATATGAAGATTTAGAATACAAGGTTAATCCAGCAACTTTAAAAGTGTATACGACTGGGGCCAAATTTACCAAAAAGATCAAAATCAAAAACATCAAACGACGAGTCAAGTGTTGAGCACCGGCCCATTCTCTAGGAACAAACATCCATTCAAAAAGTGTGGCAAGAATCTGAAGAAATGCAGCAATGATACCACCAATGGCACAAGCCGCCCATCTAGATGATGCAAGGGGTTGCTGATTGATGGTTTGAACATAGTTTTTTGTGTACAAAGTTGGGGAGTTGTAAGCTGTATACATCCAGTAAATAGTTCCGTGAATAATCCAAATTCTGTTGAAATTGGTGACAAAATGTAACCAGGTTCTGATTTCTTTATAGGTTTTGAAGAAAACATTGCTCCATTCAACTTCACCTAATCTCAAGTAACGTTCTTCTTTTGGAATATCTATTAATCTCGTACCATCAGTAAAAATGATTCTTGAAACACCCTCTGGGTACCAGAACAATTGATTGACATCGTCGTAACCAATAACCTTGTTGTGATCTTTTTCACGCTTAACAAATCTACCTTCATAAATCTCGTAAACTTGTGATCTGAGAAATCTGTACAATGGAGTAATTACACGATTCAAATAGTCACCTTCTGGAACTGGCTCTTGTCTTTGTTGACACAATGGTGATTCCAAGTAATCAACTGCAGTCTTGTAAAGATAACACAAACATTCTGGTGTAAACCGAACTTGATTGGCTTCACCCCACAATAACAAGTAAAGAGCAATATCGCGAACCCTTTCCTCTGGGGTCAATGTGTTCATCTTGGCTTTCCATCTGATCTCAGCAGCTTCCAACGAATAGTCACCTTCCAATTCGTTAGCTAACGCATCGACATCTTCACCGTGTTCTTCAGCAGCTTTTCTGGCTTTCTTGGACTTCTTGGAAGCCTTTCTAGCCTTTCTACCAATTTTTCCCAAAGTCATATTGGCAAATCCCAAAGTGTCATCCAAATCTTGTTGTGAAGAGAAGAACCATTTTCTATAGTTTGCATTGTCACCTCCAATGTAGTCCGCGTGCAAACTCAACAAAGCTTGGGCTGGAGCCATACGGGAAGATCTAGAATCTAACAAAGTCATAAAATAGTCAAACATGTTTCTCATTGAATCTCTTTGGAAACCAAATTTGTTTGTCAAATCAATGAAAATGTCCTCAATGTGTTCAATTTTGATTGGTGCTTGAGGATCAGCTGACCATGCTGGATATGGCAAGTTGGAAGACACTTGAAATTGAGTTGGATCATAACCTTGGCCTTGAACACCATAGATTGGTGTCGAAGCCCCTGAAGATCTTGGATCTCCACCATAACTCATTTGAGATGGAGTATATTGAGTACCATATTGATCATAACCTGGAGTTCCAGGAGCTTGACCATTGTAGCTGAAATCCGAGAAAGCTTCTGGATCAGCATTATAACCTTGTGCATTCATTGGATGTGCGCCATATTGGTTTGGATCATTGTATCCATCCATATCATATGGCTGTTGATGATATTGTGCATTTGGGTCATAGTAGTCTTGATGTTGAGGTTGTTGATTCAAATCATCGTAAGGCTGTTGTTGATTCATATCATATGGTTGTTGGTAGTACCCATCATTAGGCATACCACCCTGTTGGTTAGGGTCGTAGTAGTTGTGGTTATTATCGTTATACGACATCTATAACAGTTAGTAATCCCCTTCTATCTGATACGACAAAGTATTTCAAAAAAAATGTAATGTCAAAAACACGAGATGTGTGGTTAGATTTCTGAATCGAATGGGAAAAAAAAAGTTTTGACTTTTGTAGCGAATGATCTAGGCTTGTGGAATCTGGTCCCCTACTTTTCTTGATGATGTGATTCCGTTTGAAAACACGACAAAACCAATAGTAGGAATTTGAAAGTAGTGATTGAAAAATAGAAAAATACTCTTCCAAACAAAACCTAAGGATGTTGCTATCTTCAAAATAAATCCACAGCCCGATTATTTCAGATGTCAAAGATTTTTTATTTTATATTTTTGGGTAAAACACACAGAATCGTTTTAAAAATAGATTTCTCGATCGAAAAAATTGGTAATGGCACACTCTCACACTCTCACATACAAATTCCGAATTTAAACAATATTTTAGTCAATCGGGTGAAATGGTTAAAAAGATTTTGTATTTTATGCATAGTGGGTTATATTAGTGTTGGTTATTGATTGAAAGGGGAAGCGCAGGCTATAATAGCAACCATAAAAAATTTCTTTTTTCTTTTCTTCCTCACACTTGTGCTACCTCTGATTTTGAGACACGAAAAAAACATAAAAACTGCCAACTAACAAGTTTAAGTGGTTGTAATTATTTGTTGTAGGTGAATGTTGTAATTGCGTGGATAACTGATTGGGCTCACCCCTCCCCCGTCATTGGCAAGTAAGTGTAGTGTGGTTGACTTGTAAGAATTTCCTTCAATCCTGACTGTAAACTGCAACATTAGGCAGCTTGATATACATTAGAACAATTAAGTAGTGTGAAAAGTCAAAATCCTGCATATTAATGAATTTTAAAAAATAAATCTTCTTTTTTTCTGTCTCCCCTTAGGGATAAATGAGAATCAAAATTGAGCAAATGCACACTACTTGAACTTGGGGGCAGTGAAAACTTCCATCAGTCACCCAAATGTGCCCAACTTCGATTCGGATTGTGAATGTGTAAACGAGTGTGTGTATGTGTGTAAACTTCTCATGCTTGTCAAATGTTTTCCAATCGGTAATTGACATCCCATGTTGAGCTCTTTTCCGAAATCTTGAAATACTTAAATCGCGTGAATAAAAAATACATACCTTTTATAAATTCCTATTCCCGTGTCTCTCTGTCTCTCGTTGTCTAGCAATTGTGCTTCTTTAGCGAATGAAACGACTTCGATGATGTGGTTGATGGGAAATGTGATCCAAAAAAAGATGTGATTTGATAATAGATAGTAGATGGTAAAAGAAGAAAGTAACAGGAAAGATAAAAAATTTAAAGAATTTTTGATATCGAAAGTGAGATCAGAAGAAATCTCAGATCGGTTGAAAAAAGAAGGAACTTGTTAAAAAATTAGAGAAAGAAAGAACGGGTTTCAAACTTTAGTTCCAGATCAAACAATCAGAGAATATGATTTAGTGCATAATTAACAATGGATTTCTTTCAAGTTGTATGCACATAACAAACAATAAAGAATTAAAATGTCAACAAAAGCACATATAGTTGAGAAGACGCATCAAGGCTTATTATACTATTGGCAATCACTAGTTCACCTCGCAAAGTAACTGAACAAATAAATCCCCTTGAAACATATATACTTTACAACCGCCCAATTGATGTTTTGTGCCAAAACAACAACCAAGTAGCACCTACAATTTTTTTTACTGAATCAGTGTGAGATCCTGTGTGAACTTTGTCGAGTATCTTTTGATTTTGTAACACATTCTCTACAACGCGTCCGTGATGATCGTCGCCATCAACGAACAATTAGACACGCCAGTGTTACTACTTATCAATTCTGTACTTCCAGACCGGTGATTAAATCCGTTCTAAGTAACGGCCCTACTATTTGAATGCAAAATTGATTACTCAGAAGTCGGAAGTAGATACCAAAAGTACGGTATATATTCCATACAACTTCTCTTCACGATTACACTTTCTCAAAAAGGGCTTCCTTTTACAATAATCTGTGGCAGCTTGTTCAAGCTCAAATTTCGTGGGTAGACCCATATCTTCGCCTGCTACTTCGACAGAGACATTTACGAATTCTCGGTGACCGCATCCTCGGTATTAGTCTACCACAGTGATAAAAACTTCAATTGCATCTTATAAAATCTAAGCCACATTGTGAGGAAAAAAAATTCAAATTTTAATGTCGAAAAAAAAAGTACACTGAAACACGAAGACACGCCCCTTTCACAATTAAATCTATGTAATCCGCGTATTACAAACAAATTTGGCAATGTTTTACCCCACGTGAAGCTCCATGGAGTAAGCAACTACTAAGAGCGTTTTATATCAATTGTTTAATGTTATATCATGAATTTTGCCCTTGCAAAACCACATCTACTTTCATCCCTTTTTTGCTACAATCCTACAAATATATGCTAATCGTGTAATGGCTGATTCGGAAGGAAATGTAAAATCCTATTGTTCTATTTTTTTCCCTCGAATTTGCGCCACCTTGGTTTTGTAACTTGTAAGTTATGCGTGTCGATTTGTAAAAATCGCCTTATAATCGTGTCTGTGTAGTGTCTAATGACAATTAAAAAGAAACGCGAACTGCCGAGAATTGTATGAAAAAGGTAATTACATCTCCAAAATAGGAAGTTGTTGTGTTTATTTTTTGACCAAAGTACACACAATCAGTTAAAGGCGTTGAATGTAGTTTGTTGTTGCTGAATTTGACACATTCTGATAGGATGAACAACCGATGGCACGCTGAGAACGGTTGCTATTTAGAGCTGTAAAGCAAGGAACATAACAACTGCTCGTACTAAGGTTGTCTAAACGAGCTCGCATATATTAACTTATATGTATAGTATCATCTACTATTATGGCAGGCACCTTTGTCGAACTTTTTTTTGCAACAATATCTTGCAAAACTAGTTGCAAAAGATTGAACAGTTTTATAATACGGACTTTGTAGGAAGTCGAGACACTGGTGTATAATGTTCGACTCTCTTCGCACCTCTCTATGCCTACTAGTTCAACTGAAACCTTTCTGGTTTTCGTAGCCTGTTTACATATCAAAAACCAAATTCATCCCATCTTCCTCCTTTGAAATTAGACTACTTCCAATATAGTAGTACGTACAGCGAATGTCTAAAATTACTCGAGAAAAGTCCCTATATATATATCAACTTACGATCTCTGTTGGCCTATTCGGACCATCCAAGCGTCAGCAATTCAGACCTAATTTCATTCTCCTTTGAAATCTTAATCACTTGGGTATCTTCCAAAGGCTCACCACTAGCTTGTTTCATCTTCAATTGTTCAATCGCCCTCAACTTTTTCAATAACGATCTTATTTTCTTCTCCTCTACTGAAACAACTCCTCCAATAACACCAGCACTGGCTGAAGTGGATGCAGGAGTTGTAGCAGCAGCAGCTGCTGCCACATCGCCATTAGTACTACCACCAGCAGACAAAGTTGGAGCAGGAGAATCTTCTTTGGTCTTTTTAGCCTCTCTTTTCTTTCTATTCTTGGCTGCAGCTTTACTTTCTTTCTCAACAACAGGTGCAGCACCAGGTACAATTCTACCTCTACCGCCCCCATTTCTTGACAAACCTGGCGGTGGTGGTGTACCATTTTTCATGTTATTTTCAAGCTCCTTTTGGTACAAACTCGATGCTGAACTCAGTGAAACACTACCACGTGCATGTGGTGGACGATAAGCACCAGCTGGTTTCTTAGCTGCAGCATTAGCTATGGCCTCACGTTTAGCAGTAAATTCTTTTGCAGATTCATGTGCCTCTGGTGCTGGCTCCAATGTCTTTAATGGTGGAAACTGCGACAATTCTTGTGGCTTCCATCCAATGGAATATAATTCAGAAAACTCCTTTAAGTAGATTAGCTTTCCGCTCGCATGCCACACTTTCAAACCATTGTCAACCCTCAACCTTGGAGACGTAGTGGCGGTCAATATAAAACGTCCACATGGTGACCATTCACAAACTGAGGTGTTTGAAGCCTCGAATGAGACAACTTTGGAGAATTTATTCTGGCGATCATAAACATCAACAGTACCTTGCAAATTTCCAAATCCAGCTACCAAGACAAACTTGGCATGAGGTGAATACAAGATGGTATTTCTCGAAGCCGTGGGTAAAGAATGGATAGCGTTTCCTCGAGCATCAAAAAATGTGGTTTCTGACGGCATATAACCGTATGAAACTGCAAACTCACGGGCAGTAGGTGACCAAGTAATATCATGGATGGGACCTTCTTTTGTCAAGTCAATTCTTGAATTATAAGAGCCTGCAATACCTAACAAGTAGAGATTGGTTTCTCCATAGTACGACTTGTTTGAGGTATCATGATCAGTTGATGCTAATGCTAATAATGCAGTTCCCAATGAATTCCATTTCAATGAACATCTCTCCGCTTTGAAGAAATTTTTAAAACAAACGGGTTGATTGAAATTGGGGATGTTGTAGATGAGCACGCTAGCAGGTTTTCCTGACTTCTCTGGAATAAATACAGCAACACTAGGGTTCTTACCTGGCGAAATTTGAAAATTTTGGAAAGTTCCCTTTGCATCCTCCAATTTATACTTGAACGAAGGTTGGCTCATATTGATTTCAGCATCACTTTCAGCTTTTAATTCGAAAAATTGAATCTCACGGTTATTCAAACCCCTACTCAACAAGGTCTCCTCACTAGTAAATTGGGGCTTCCATCCATTTTGGTGCTTTGCACTCCACTCAGCGACGATTGCTTTTGACTTGATATTGAAAATTTTCAAGTTCTTGTTCCAAGTACCATTCTCCTTGTTCAATAGCACCGGCTTGCACCAAAGACACAAATAAGTTCCCTTTGGTGAGAGGCTTAAATCAAATACGTCAGGCATATCAATACGATGATAAATTTTGGCTTGGCTTGACGTATCTAATATTACAACTTCACTTGGTTGTGTGTAAGCAAACACTTGTCCATTCCTAGAATAAAGAGCACACCTGCACTCGTTCTGGGCTTTCGGACTTGGAGTTATATCCTCAAAGTCTTGTATAAGCTCAACCGACCTAGGAAAACGACCTACTCGACGTTAGTATGGGAAATTCACTGAATCAAATTCAAACAATAAGTTACATACAAAATAATTCAGTTGATTTCGACATGTTCAATAGCTAAATACCTCCAATTTATAGATTTTTCAATTCAAAAAGGATTGATCTATTGGCAAAATTTTGAATTGGGAATCGTTTTTTCAACTTTGTCTTTGGTGATCTTCTCGAAAGTTGAGATCAGATTTTTCTTTTTTTCACGTAATGCTTGTCTTTGCGGCATACAGAAAACTACACTGGATATTTATAGTCTGAAGCATTCAATAAATATTATATATTGAGAGGATCTCAAAACTACTTTCACTGTTACTCTACTTTAAATTTTACGTTTTCTTCACTTCACCAAAGTTCAAATGCCCAGTTTGCTCAGCGTGTTTGGATGCACCAAGCTCTCCCACTAGAATCAGATAACAATCCAAACAACGTACTCTAAACGTCGTAGTGTTTGTACTGTAATCTTTTTCCTGTAGCAATTTACATAGCTTTTCGGCAGCTTCAATAATTCCCTTTTCTCTAGAGTCACCAATCCTGAATAAACACTCATCCTGATCCTTGTTTTTAGTCGAGACTTCGTTGCCAAGTGCCAATACATCATAATGAATTCCACTGTAAATCAACAACATGAACTTTGTTGGTTTCTTCTCTTCATTCTCTATCCGGATAAAGTTTCCCAGTTCGATATCGATACAAATGACTCGAACGTCGAACCAGTCAGCCAATATACCTAATTCTATTGCACCACCCCAGCTATCTTTCTTCAAAATCCATCGGCAATATTCCTCTCGGGGTCGACCCAACACAGTATCAGAATATAATACAGGGTCTCGATTTACATAATCAACCACTACATTTCTCAATTCTTGCGGTGGAGAAAATGTCGTGTAAGAATCGTGTCCTGAAATTGCATACGATATCGAATTAAACAAACAAGAATTGTCATCGGGGATATTTCGTAGTATCAAGTACTTGTTCTCCAGTTCTATGTACACGGCTGGAATATCTTCTTTCAAATCACGCTTTTTGTTTGTGGCAGCCTCTGCCCTCACTTCAGATCCGTTGAGTGGCGCAACATTGGTGTTCGAATCCAGTTGTGGAGACAACGGACGCTTGGTTGAAATAAACGTAATACTCAACTGATCGCCATCTTTAATATGTTTGTCTTGCAACGTGGTCTTCGGACCGAAAACCAAGTCAATAGATTTCGGTGGAAAGCCTGTTTTGATCATGCTAATGGATTCCGAGGTATCAATATGTAGGTCTGTGTTTGCTTTTATATCTGCGAGAAAATCTTGGAACAATATCTCTGAGTCAACCTTTATTGTGGAAACCCCGCTATCTGACTTTAGTTTCAATCTCATTTCCATATAGTCAGCTTCAGTCGAAAGAGTAAAAGGAGGAGTTAATTGTTGCTAAGTGGTAAATACGACCAAAGCCGCACAACAATTTGAAAAATCCCCACTACAAAAGTACCAGTCCAGACACTAATGCAAATGACCTTTTTTAGTATATTAGAGGTACCCCTTAACCCTGATAAGAGATTATATATCTATACAGTTCATATTAAGACGTAGGTTTAATTTGGCATAGCTATTGTAATCCTTCGGACCCACACTTACCCACACTTACCCAACATTGCACACTTCCAACTAATTAAAGCAAATCATCGTTGTCATATCGATAACAGGATTTTGGAAAAGCCGATATACCATCTTCTGGCATTGCGTTTTGTCCTAAATATGCTGAAAAGTACGTGCTAAGATTCTAGAACGAATTTACTCCTCTTATATCATGCATGCTCGTAATCAGAATTGTGACCCAGTTTGCATAGATTCAAGTCTATTCCTCCATTATGACCTCTGTCTCAGTTTCACCCACAGAATTCAGCCCTCCTGTTGCTTGTTGTTCTTGCTGTTGTTGCTGCTGCTTCTGGAATTCTTCAGATGGTACTCCCGTAATCAATGCATCCAAGCTATCTTTCTTCTGGTTATTTGCTGTCTCGTAAATATCCTTATTTGCCGCTTTGAATTGCTCTAGTTGCTTGTATTTCTCCACAGACTCGATAAATTTCTCCATGTTAACTCCACCCGCAGCCTCTGCTTCCAATGGAGTATATGGCCGTTCCTTGAGTAGTTTAACTCTTCGCTTATGAATCTTGGATTTTTGATGCCTATCCAAACTTAGTTGATTTTCAAAATATTTGGCACATTCTATGCAATAATATTGCCCCAATCCTGGTTTATACTCATCCAATGGTTGGTTCTTCAACTTGTTGATAGATTCTGGAGTGGACAAATCATTATAGATAAGATCCAAGTCCCGCGTTCTTCTCTTTGTTTTGTATCTTTTAACACTGTATCTACCCATTCTTATTGTGCTTTGGCAGTATAAACCTTGTTACTTGTTCTTTAGTTGCAAACGATGAGATGAGTTAAATCTCCTATGGTGTGCGTGTAGCCCTAAGCACGTGATCATTACTTAGCTTTCTTTCCTTTACGCCTTTCTTTTTCGCACAACGAACAAAAGATAGAAAAAAATTAGTAATACGAATTATTCACACCCTTCTCACATCAACCAAGGTTAACGAAGGTATGTCACAGACAGTCACATAGAAACAGAGGGAATGGGAGGATTCACAGGAGATCAAATAACGAAACCCGAGATATGCGGATACAAGTTTGAAATGTGAGTTCATTTAATTTCAGTATTTGACACAAGCAATTTCGATTTGTAAGCAAAAAATTTACCTCATTACAAAAATAAAACCTATAAATACTTTCTCATTCTCACTTAGTTATATTCACCTGATTACATTACTAACAATTATTTGAAGACAAAATGGCTAGAAGACCAGCTAGATGTTACAGATACTGTAAAAACAAGCCATACCCAAAGTCAAGATACAACAGAGCTGTCCCAGACGCCAAGATCAGAATTTATGACTTGGGTAGAAAGAAGGCTCCAGTTGACGAGTTCCCATTGTGTGTCCACTTGGTCTCCAACGAGTTGGAACAATTGTCATCGGAAGCTTTGGAAGCTGCACGTATCTGTGCTAACAAATACATCACCAAGGTTTCAGGTAGAGATTCATTCCACTTGAGAGTCAGAGTACACCCATTCCACGTCTTGCGTATCAACAAGATGTTGTCATGTGCCGGTGCAGATAGATTGCAACAAGGTATGAGAGGTGCTTGGGGTAAACCACACGGTTTAGCCGCCAGAGTCTCCATTGGACAAATCATCATGTCTGCTAGAACTAAGGACTCCAACAAAGATGTTGTCATTGAAGGTTTGAGAAGAGCTAGATACAAGTTCCCAGGTCAACAAAAGATCATCATCTCAAAGAAATGGGGTTTCACTCCATTGAACAGAGAAGAATATGTTGCTAAGAAGAACAACGGTGAAGTTCTCGATGACGGTGCTTACGTTAAATTCTTGTCAAGAAAGGGTAACTTGGAAGAAAACTTGAGACAATTCCCATACTTCAAATACAACGCTTAAGTGTGTATTCTTGTATAGTTTAAGGTACAGAGAGTTTTACGTGGAAACGGATTTGTAGAAAAATGTTGTTACTCGATGTAGTTATCAACTCGAGAAACGGATTTTGCAAAGTTTATTATTCTAAACCATTGAGCGGAAAGCTATATTTCCCGTAATATACAGCAAAAATATTTTTTTTTTAAAAAAATCACATGTGAAAAGAGTTAGTAGCAAAACAAAGTCCGAGTAGACGATCATTACTTATATCTTGCAAGATATTTTGATAATGCAATAGATGTATCATCAATTTTTTATCATATAAGAAGTATAAAATTGCATTGAAGTATCAGGATCTATATATTTAGTCCGAACCCCTCCCCCACCTTTGTTAACTGAGTTTAGGGGAAAAAGAGAAAAGATCTCCCCAAGTTGATAATGCCCACGACAGATCGATCTGACAGCAGTGACAGTCCCATGACATCACCACCCAACACAAGAAATGACGCAGCATTGGTAGAGAATATTGAAACGATACATGACAATGAGTCTTGGAACGACTTGTCTTCCCCAGAACCAGAACTGGCCATGATGTTGACAGAGTTGAACAATCGATTACGAACGCAGACTCACGATACAGCCATTCACGAAGAATTCAGGGACCCGGTAAGTAATAGCAATCCCGATGTCGTGCAACAAGGGTCGCCCTTTGTAGAGGAAGTACCAGAATGGCAGAAAACAGCAAAAAGAACGTTAGTCTTCATCGGATATACAATTACCACAGTTCTATTCTCAGTTATAATATATTTACATTCCCTTTTGGTTAGATGCAGCTATGATGAGGAGACATCAACAACATTATTGGATGGCGTGTTTAGAGCACAGGAGAATGCGATTGACGATTATCATAGAAGACAACGTATACAGGTTGAAGTAGATGACAATTGAGTTTAATAATAGATTACATTGATTATTGCTAGCTGTAGTTCAATAGATAATTGAATTTTGTAATATCATCACCATATAGCAGTATAGACTTTTGTTGGCCGCTGGTTGGTATATTGTCAGTAAAACTGTGGTGAACAAGTCACAAAAGGAAAAGCTCAATTATTACGCGTGTATCCACGTGAGTACATCAACTATTAAATGAGGTATCTTAATGCTTTGCATGGATGAGTTCATAAGCTGTATGCAATATACGGACATTTATACACCATACAGTTATACTAATTGTATGTACTAAGTAATTGGTATAGAATAGATTGTGAAAAGAGATCTTCGAATCGTGTCTACCATGCTGGAGTGAGCACAATATAAAATGTAAGGAACCAACGAATATTTTTTTTTTGGAAGGAAAAGTTCTACGTGTACGCTTTTCTTTTTCAAATCAACAATTTCATTTTAAAAATTCCAAACCCTACTTAATTAATTATGTCCTTTAAAGATAGAGAAGACCCTTCCACTTTGGTTTTGTTTGACGTCGATGGTACCTTGACTCCAGCCAGATTGTTTGTTTCTGACGAAATGTTGAAGACTTTGGCTGAATTGAGAAAAAAAGTTGTCATTGGATTTGTTGGTGGTTCCGATTTGGCTAAACAAGTTGAACAATTGGGTCCAAATGTGTTGCAAAACTTTGATTATTGT
Source organism: Candida orthopsilosis Co 90-125 (assembly GCF_000315875.1). Classification (NCBI taxonomy): domain Eukaryota; kingdom Fungi; phylum Ascomycota; class Pichiomycetes; order Serinales; family Debaryomycetaceae; genus Lodderomyces; species Lodderomyces orthopsilosis. The sequence continues at coordinate 1,613,352 of NC_018295.1, forward strand.
TTTAGTGAAAATGGTTTGACTGCTTACAAATTGGGTAAAAAGATGGCCTCTCAGTCTTTTATTGGCTGGCTCGGTGAAGAAAAATACAACAAGCTTGTTAAATTTGTTTTGAGATACTTGTCTGACATTGATATTCCAATTAGGACTGGTACTTTCATTGAATTTAGAAATGGTATGGTTAACATTTCCCCGGTCGGTAGAAATGCTTCAACCAGTCAAAGAAACGATTTTGAGGCATACGATAAGATCCATCACGTTAGAGAAAAATTGGTTGATGCTTTGAGAAATGAATTTAAGGACTATGGATTGACTTACTCAATTGGGGGCCAAATTTCATTTGATGTTTTCCCAACAGGATGGGACAAGACTTATTGTTTGCAACACGTTGAAGATGAACATTTCAAAACAATCCACTTCTTTGGTGATAAGACTTACAAAGGTGGTAACGACTACGAAATTTACCATGACCCAAGAATCACTGGACATGCTGTCAACTCACCCGATGACACTATTAGAATTTTAGATGAACTTTTCCACTTACAGCAATAAATACATTATAGAAAGTTTTATATACACAAATTTATTTTTATTTGATCTTGTAATATATCATTGAGCAGTCCTCTCCAGCCACGATCACTTGCTCAACATTATGCTTTCCGATTCTGTGGTCGTCAAGTAACTGCAATCTTTGTGTGTTCATGTCGTTTATGGATTTGGCGAGAGTCAATTTGTCATTTCCATCTTGTGGTTCAAGTAATCTGGGCAATCTAGTAGGCTTGCATGCTTTAATTTTCTTTCCATTTCCAAATTGACCAAGCTGATTGGATCCCAAGGCAAAAACATCCTTTGGACCGCCATTATTCAATACGATAAATATGTGGTCATTACCAACAGTAGCGTCTTTGATGTCAATATTCTTGACGGAATTTGATTCCTCGTCATATTCCTTCAACCCAATCAACGACTTGACAATCTCGGGGTAAGAGCATACATGAAGGTATTTGCCACCGCCCAATTGTCCATTAAGTCCATTACCCATACTCAAAATTGCATTTTGATCCATGTATCTTAAAATAATATAGCTGGTCTCTTTAGAAGCCAAAACTTTGGACACTTCGAAGTCTGCCTCCTTTGCTGTTTTTCCAAACACGTTTCTACAAATTCTTTTGTAATCGTTCTTGTCAAAAACTTTTTGGGGAATCGGTTCAAGTTTAGTGGTATTTGAGTTACCACATTGGCCATAACTATTGTCACCCCAGGTCCATACACTATCATTTGCATCTGACACAATGTTGAAGTAATTGCCACTGGCAATACCTATGAATTTCCTCGAAACGATAAGCTTCTGGTTTCCATCCTTGACCATTTCATTGTTTAACAAGGTCATTTCAATGGGCTTATTAATTGGAATCTTCTTTTTATCAAATGGGGAATATTGTGGTCCGAACTGACCTAAATTTTTTGGTGTCTTGGAAGTGTTGACCACAAAAATTTGGCCCTGACTAGTGAGAAATAGCAAATGGTCAAGACCCGAGGAGAATTGTACCACATTTTGGGCTTCAATTTTGTTGAATGTTTGAGATTTTAACAATCCCAACCAATTACGTTTTAGCATGGGGAAAAAACCAGCAGCAGGCTTCCTTGGGGTGTACACAATTTCTCCTTGACTGGTCAAATAGTAAAAGAAGTCAGCACTAGCGGTTATTTTGTTGACCACAAAAGGTAATTTTATCTCTTTCAACTTCTGCTGACCCTTTTCCCATTCAACAACTTTCCCTTTATCAGTTATGGCAATTATGTGACCACTCTCAATAAAGGCATCCTTCAAATATATTCCATCAAATGCAGGTATTCTGATGGGTATTTTTGTATTGTCTCCAAACAGATAGACACCAGGAGTTTCTTTGGAATGTTTGAGTTGTGCTATGTTCTCATCACTCAACTCTTTTTCTAGCTTCTCCATTAAATGTTTCGAGCTTTTCACATTTTTCTTTGTCACATCAACTACCTCATCCTTGAAATCTTTATATGTGTAGTTCATCAAAAGTCGATTTTTTATAGATTCGTAATTCATAAATATCTGATGCACGGAAACTACCCCAACTAACGCAGCTACTCCATAAAATACCCCCCGCATCCTCTCATTGAATTCATGACGCTTTTGCAGATTCTTTTGCTTTGAGATAAATTCTTGGTGGAGTTGATGCAAAGTTTCTCGATACTCATGAGACCCTGGCTTGAGCTTAGTGAGACGGGGATCATTTTCAATAACTTCATTGATATCAATAGTGTCTTCACTTGCGCTTCGTTTAGAATGCTCCGGAGGTTGTGTTTTGTCATCAAGTTCCTTTAAAGACTCAAAATTGTACCCATAAGAATATTTCGTTTTGTTCCTGTTAAACTCTTCAATAGAAGAGAACTTGTTTTTGTTTGAGTTGAATCTTTTGATAATGGGTTGATTTGTTCTTAACCTTAAAAGGCGGAGCTGGTGAATCTTAGGTTTCTGCAACATCATCCCTTTGCGGTGTAGGTGATTTGTAGAAAAAGAAAAATAATTTCGAGTTCTCGTTTATATCACAACACACAACACCAATTATGAGCACCCTTGTTAGACCCCACATAACCCCTCTCTTTCATCCATGTACGCTTATTACCCCGATACGATGCATTTCATCTATTACAAAGTTTGACACCAGAAAGTTTGTTCAAACTTTACAAGAGAAAGGCGGATTTGATGCAAAGCAAGCTGAAGCTGCTGTTACTGTTGTCAACGGTGCCATCAACGATGGTATCTATTCCATCACAAATAACTTAGTTACAAAAGAAACCCTTTCATCGATAGCGTACCAACAAAAGGTTGATTTTGCTAAGTTGAAAGGTGAGTTGCAAACTATGGACAAATCTGAATTCACTACGTTGAAGAAGGAGCAAGAGAAATTGAGAACAGATTTGACAAATTTGAAAAACCGGTTGAAAGAGGAAATCACAAAGAATCAAGCAAGTGTTAGACTAGATTTGAATTTAGAAAAAGGTAGAATCAGGGAAGAGAGCTCGATAAATGAGTTGAAAATAGAGGACACTTTTAGTAGAATTGACGAAGAGGTAGCAAATATGCAACTGCAAATCAAATCAGTCAAAACGCAGGTCTTGCAGTGGTTAATGGGTGTTAGTACTGGTACTTTGGCAGTTCTATTAGCTGTTGGTAGATTTTTATATTAATTAAATCGCCTCTGATGAAATACAACGAATCTTAAGATCAACGCGAAGCAAACAAAACAAAGGAGAATTAAAAAAAAACGAATCAGCGTCATCAAAGAAGCGTAGAAGTGATATCTGTTTCACAAGTAACCACAATTGACACATGAATTCACTATATAATCATGGTTTGAAGCAAACCCAGACAATAACAAAGGACCTTGCTCAATTTGAGAAAAACTTGTCAACTTCTCCATTGTCATTACAAGGTGCTATCACAACCTCAATCACCGCATTTAAAAAAACTATAAAGGAATACACTGATTTGCTTGATAAGAACCCTACAGATTCATCATTTTCTAAACATGAGGGCAGAATTAACAAGTTCAATCAAGAGTTGGAGAGCTTCACCTCCAAGTTTGATGCCTTGAAAAAGCAAAGGGAAATCTCTGTACAAGAAGCAGATAGACAAGAGTTATTAGGAAGGAGACATATTAATTCAGCAGTATCTCAACCAAGTGACAATCCATATGACCCGAACCAACAGCAACAGCAACAGCAACAAACGATATCACAGAGAGAGGGGCTCTACAATGAAAACCAAACTCTTGCGAGGGGCACAGAGCAACTTGATCGAATACTAGAAATGGGGCAACAGGCTTTTGAAGATATTGTGGAGCAAAATGAAACCTTGAGAAAAGTACAGGCCAAGTTTGAAGAGGGGCTAATCGCTTTAGGAGTTAGTCAGGGTACAATTAGAAGTGTGGAGCGCAGAGCCAAGCAAGATAAGTTGTTATTTTGGTTTTGTGTAGTGATGATGCTAGTTGTATTTTACTATATATTAAAGTTCTTCAGATAAATTTTAATCAAATGTCATAGCTGCAATGTCTGTTGAAACAATCGTAGGTGGGAATTACTTCTTTTTTTAAGTGGGGGGAAACAAATGAGAAGTGAAATAGAACAAACATATTGAAATCTCGGCTTTTGCGACCTTTTGAAGTACGGTCGCCTAAAGGAGTGAGTATTGTCCTGTGTTGTTTGCCCCACACATCGTAACATATGTCTTTTACGACTAATACGTAGGACCATAAATTGATTATATTGTATTTTAACCGCCCCACTTTTTTGAGAGGAAATACGGACACCAATTTAATTTCCGAAATCAATTTCATTGTAGTGGGCTTAGAATTTCTTGGAGATAAACTTACCGATTAGAGTAACATACCTTAAAGCCACTCAACGCCAGCTATAACTCGAAAGGGAAATCAATTGAGGAAGAGCCCAAGGAGGAGGATACCGAAGGCTTACTCTCTCACCAACACTCAAGTGAGTAAAATGTGACCATTCCTCATCTTTGGCGGTTCTCGTTAGACTGTGTAGCTGAAGATTACTTTCGAGACAATATCAATCGAGATACGTGACAGGCTAATAATGCATTATAAACAAGGTTGCCTAATTAGGAATGCTCATTAGTTAACAAAGATGCTGCAAACTATAAGCTACCACCAAATAAAATAAACTTTATTTCCTATTTTGGCAATAATGGATCAACCGAGAAAAAACACAAAACCACAATTTTTCAACTATCAAACTCCCATTAAGGAAAACACATTGTGTGACAGGATGTTTGGGACTGTGATGCTAAACTGTCATATATTTATATAAAAGATGATCTGTAGATCCAATGAATGGTCCTATGCTTTTTCTTGCCTTTATCAATTGCTGTCTTCTCATTCATTTGATAGAACTGGAAATTTTGCAACAAGTCTGAAACGTTGATTCATTCCTTCACACATATAGCATTCAAGTAGAAAGACTTGACACTTTCCCCTACAATACTCCGACTTTGAGCAACTCACTAAATTCTTCGCTTTAAAACCATTCCATATGAAGTTAAGGCTTGTTGCAGTAGCTCTTGCTGCTGCCAGTATCACAGAAGCAGCTCCAATCAAACGAAGTTTTCTCGATGACTTACTTGGACTAGATGACACCACAACAACAAGTGCATTGACCGGCGTGCAAGCTGCAGCTGCCACTACCAGTATCCCTGTCGTTGCTGGTACACCAGCAGCACTGGCCGCCACCACATCGAGCACAGGGGGATTTTGGGCTAACTTGTTTGACGGATTTGGCAGAAGCTCAGCCACTACAACAGCAGCACAAGTTGCAGCCCAAGCAACAACCCAAGCCATTGCACAAGCAGCTGCTACAACAGCATCCACACCTACCACTTCATCGGGCGGTTTTTTTGCAGATCTTTTTGATGACTTTTTTGGGTCTAGATCAACAACTCAAGTTGCTACTACTACTGCTGCCGCCGCTGCTGCTGCTACAACAGCAGCTCCTTCTGCTCAAACACCTACCTCTGTAGCTGCTATTCAGCCTACAACAACAACTTCACCAAGTACTTCTAGTGGAAATTCAGTGGAGGATTTATTTGCCTTTTTATTAGGAAGAAGCTCCTCTGCTCCAACGGCTACATCAGCCTCTCAATCAATTCCTTCATCTGGAAATTCAGCTAGTGGACTGGGTGGTGGTCTTTTTGGAAATAATGGCGAATCCAGCTCTTCAGCTTATGGCGCTTCTTCACAAGCTTTAGCTTCCTCAGTCGTTACAAATACCTATCAAGGCGGCTCACCTGGAAAATACACAGGCTCTATCAACACTGCCACAGCTACTGCTTCTAACGGAGGAAGCTCTGCAGGTGCAACAGCTGCTGCTGGTTCCAAGGGTATTACATACTCACCATACACCAAAGATGACCAATGCAAGACTGCCTCGGAAGTTGCTGATGACATTGCAAAATTAAGTTCCTACGAACTCATCAGACTCTACAGTACAGATTGCTCAGGAATTGAAAACGTTTTGGCTGCAATGGGCTCAAGTCAGAAACTTTATTTGGGTTTGTGGAACATTGATACACTGTCCGTGCAGAGTGGATTATCGGAAATCAAGAGTGCAATCTCAACAAGCTCTAGAGGATGGAGTCTGGTACATACAATTGCTGTCGGTAACGAACGGGTAAACTCTGGAGAAGCAACTGTCTCACAAATGCAAGACGCGGTAGACACTGCCAGACAATGGTTAAAATCTAATGCAGCAGACTATACTGGTTATGTCGTTACTGTTGATACTTTAGTCGCTTATGTTGCTAACCCACAATTGTGTGAAATGTCGGATTATTTTGCAGTAAACTCACACCCATATTGGGATGGTGGTGTTGATCCAAGTGACTCTGGTCCTTGGTTGGAACAGCAAATTTCAAACTTGCAAAGTGTTTGCGGGACCTCAAAGGACGTTCTTATTACTGAGACTGGATGGCCCACTCAGGGAGACGCTTATGGATCTTGTGTTCCATCGGTCGCTAATCAAGTAGCAGCTGTTAAGTCGATTAAAAGCTCTTTGGGATCCAAAGTGATCATGTTTACAATGTATAACGATTACTGGAAAGATCCTGGTGCATATAATGTTGAACAGCATTGGGGGCTTTATGGGGATCCTTCAGAATAGTTTTACCATAATCACAGACCTTGATACCAAAGCCGATTCGTTTATTCAATTCTTAATTATATTAGTATAGTCAATAAAAAAGGTTTTACAGAGATACTCAACAACACATCTTGTGAAGGAAGTCTTTTTAGCTCTTGTACTCTCATTCAGAATTGGTTACCACCGATTTGTATCTTATGATAATGGCGCTACCGTTCATTACACCTTCTTTCAAAAATCAACATTGAAACCAAAGAAAAAAACAAAATAAAATGTGCAAACTGTACACTCTTTACACTAGCACAGAGAGGACTACTTTTTATCACTCATTATGTCCGAAAGGGAGAGGAAAAAGCTTCTGACAAAGCTCAACTCTTTGTTTACAGAAATTTACAACCTTAAAGATAACAATGAATTTGTTTACAAGTACTTCCAAACATTGCCATTGAGGACAGGAACCGATTACTACAAGGTGATTAAAAATCCCCTTTCCCTTCATGCTATTGGAAGAAAATTAAAGCAACTTAAGTACGGGGATGCACAAGAATTCATCAACGACTTAGCTTTGATTACTTGGAATGCAAGGTACTATAATTTACCCGGATCTGATGTTTATAAAGATGCACAAGTTTTGGATCAATTTATAGTTGATGCCGTCATACCTAAATTAAGAAATGATAAGGCAGTGCCAAATGGACCGAGCCTAGTCTACCCACATATCGGTGACTTGCCGGATGAGAAAGATCGGGAAGCTGCATTAGGCACACCTAGTTACGCATTTAATCAATCTCAAGAACTAAGACAGCAGCCACTTGTGCAGGAAAACTCGCCAATATTGAAAATGGATGAATTTGAAATGAGTGTTACCCCACAAGCTGAACCAGCTTCATTGTCAAGGCCTTTAGTGAGAACTTCGTTCAATAGAGAACCTGTATTGAGCACCCCCAGCAGAAATAAATACAACAGACATCATCAGAATCAGCTGCAGGTTGAGAGTGGTATAAGAAGAGGTCGTCCACCTATTATTGACAAGCCATTTGAAACTCGTATAAAGTTGGTCTTGAAAGGTTTCAAAAAATTGCGTGACAGTCGAGATCGTTTGTTGATAAAACATTTCGACAAGCTTCCTGATAGTAAACTGTACCCCGACTATTATCAAATTATAAAGGACCCAATAAGTTTAAATGAAATCAGGGTGAAAGTGAGAAGTAGAAAATACAGCAATGTTGATCAATTCATCAATGACTTGGATTTGATGTTTGCTAATTTTCAACAATACTTCCAACGTGATCCGTACAGTGAAGAATTCATGGACTATCAACAGTTTAAAAAGGAGGCAAATGTGATTGTACAACATGAGTTGAGCAAATCAGATAAAGAAGTTCTCATGGCTACTTCGTCCGCAAGTGATGGGGTTTTGCGTTTTCCATTGGAGTCTTTGGAAATCGGTGGCTATTCGTATAAAATTGGAGACTGGGTGTTGATGAAAAATCCAGCTGACCCTGAAAGACCAATTGTGGGGCAGATATTCCGGATTTGGTCAACCGAAGATGGTAAAAGGTATTGTAACATGTGTTGGTATTATCGCCCCGAACAAACTTGCCATGGTGTCGATCGTTTATTCTTCCAAAATGAAGTTTGCAAGACTGGCCAGTATAGAGATCATTTAGTTGATGACATCGTTGGCCCTTGCTATGTCTTGTTTTTAACTAGGTATCAAAAAGGTGATTTGCCAGAAGGGGTGATACCCTCCACATCCCCTTGGTTTATCTGCGAGTTTCGATACAATGAAAACACTCATGTTTTTAATCGTATTAGAACTTGGAAAGCGTGTTTGCCGGATGAAGTTAGAGATGATCCAGAACAACCTTTAATTCCGTTGCATGAGACTCGTAAATTGATCAAATACGAATCTCCCATAAAGTCCACGTTGGAGCCGGGAGCAAAACTTAACGATCCAATCCCCGATCCTGTGCCTGGTACTTCAAGCTCCCCACCTATTCGAGGATCCGTGTATATTACGGCACCTATACCTAATGATGATTTGGGACAATACACCACTAGTCCGAACACCGTGCCAGTACCTGACCATGATGATTTGAAGTCCGGTAGAAAGGCATATTTGTTCACTCCAATATCACAGTTGAAAGGTGGTGGTGGCTCGTCCGGTGCTGTATATGCGACTACCCCAGCATTACCGCATGGATCACCAAATCATGAAACATCAAGGCAACCTCTTGGGCTGATGTCTACCTTGCCTTTGGGAAGGTCTGCAATGAGCCCACCTTTAGGTGACGTCACGCCATTGGGATCAGAAGGGTCATCTCGTTACCAGCTACTTCAACAAGATGACAAGCCACAGTTGCCTACTAGTTATAAATCTTTGCACGATCTGTTACAGGAGAATAAGAAAATGCAAGAACAGCAATTGCATCAATTCCAGCAACAGCAGCATCAGCAAATTTTCAAACGTGCGTTGACTCCTACTCCAACAAGTTTTGTTCCTACGGGAACCAACTATTATAATAGTGTGCCAGCGTATTCCAATTTATATGCTGGTGGTATTTTGTCGTATGGTGTTGATGCCGAAGAACTTGATAATTTGAAAGAATTAGTAAACAAGCGACAAAAGAGAAATCCTGATGGAGACGATGTCGATGAAGTTATATTTTATCGTTCACCTCCAGTACAACTTGCAGGTAATAGGATAATAACAGATCTGAACGTCGAGCTTGGTCATTCGGCTAAATACTTGGCGTGGAAGATCAAGGCTGAGGCTGAGAGTAAGTAAGAGCTATTTGTGTATCATAATGTAAGACTAGTCATGGAACGCCATTATCTCTCTTTTTGTTGTGGAATAATTTTCGATGCGAGCGAAAAGTGTGCAACTCAACTTCAAGCAAAGACTAAAACACTCCAACCCATTCAAATGTTATGAACAAGCAACTTGCCGAATTTCAAGAGCATTTGCTCAAGTCAAAAAAAATTATAGCACTAGTTGGTGCTGGACTCTCTGCCTCTTCTGGTCTCCCCGTTTTCCGAGGGTCTCAAGGACTTTGGAAGAACTACAATATGATTGATTTGGCTACTCCGGATGCATTTTACATAGATCCGGGTTTAGTATGGCAATTTTATTCTTGGAGAAGGTTTAGCGCATTACGAGCAGAGCCAAATGACGGTCATATAGCATTAGCCAAATTGTCACATATGTCGAACTTGAAATACTTGACTATACTGCAAAATGTAGATGGGTTGTCGAATCGAAAAAGAAGGAGTGACCATGACGACACCTTTTTACATGATCCAAAAAAGTTGTATGAGATTCATGGAAGCTTATTTACCTTGAAATGTACTAGCTTTATGTGCAATCATGTGGAGAAGAATAACTTTCGCCAGCCATTGACTCCTGCATTGGAAGACTCAGAGTTTGAATATTTGAACAGGAGAAAGAAAAGAAGTCGAGAGGAAGAACAAGATACTCGAGAAGAGGGGGAATTTGACCCTCTTGTTGTAATGAGCCGACAGGACACTTTTACATCTATTTCTTCATCGCCACAGTTTGAGCCAGTAAAAACAATTGATGAGAAGGATTTACCTCGATGTCCTGTATGTGACGGGCTCATGCGCCCTGGTGTTGTTTGGTTTGGTGAGTCACTACCGTTGGACTTGATTACTGGAATCGATAGCTTTATTGAACATGGCGAAGCCCCTGATTTAATTTTGGTGATTGGAACTAGTGGAACAGTCTATCCTGCCAATAGCTACGTTGAGAGAGTGAAATTAAAAGGCGGGAGAGTAGCTATATTCAATATGGACATTGAAGATGATGTGGTCAATGGCAAGGTTGATGGAACTTGGGGGTTTAAAGGTGACGCAGCAAAATTGTTACCAGTTGCTCTAGAGCCATTGATTGGCAAAATTAGATAGAAAATGAATTCTTCAGTACGGTGCGAGTAATATGGAATCTGAGGAAGTAGTCTACAACTTGAGAGATCATATACAGGAAGGGAAAACGTAAGTTGTTATTAACCGAGAATAAACAAGTGTCTTTGTATGTTGCATTATGCTACTTCAGTGTAGGAGCTATATAGGTGAATTCAAATGATCCTTTATGTATTCCTTTCTTTGTTGTTTATTATGTCTTCTGAGTACCTATTCACGCTTGGCTTCCTTGCATTTCCATGAAATGGCTTATAGAATGGATTTCCAACATATATAATAGTGGATGTGCTAGACACGGATGCCAGTGTTGAATTATTGTGAGGTGTGACGACGATTCTTGACGCTGAATTCGTAGGGCACGATGGTTGTCGGGTCCGACTTAATGTGTCGATGGAAGTAATTGTAACCGATGGTTTTAATGGGGGTCGCAAAAGTTGTGAATTCTCTTTTGTCGACTTGCTGATTCTAAAGTTCATTTGTTGTGGTTTGCTCTTGTTGCAAAATTTATACGTAAATATGTCATTACCTTTGAAATGGTTTGCATCAAAGGATTTGCTTTTAGTGGATAAAGAAAGGGACAAACGTCGTTTGGCTTGGCATTCATTAGTTGTCAATTTTCTTCGTTTGTTCAGTATAGGTTTGAACGTTGGCATGAGGTAGTCCTCCTCGTCCGGCATTTGCAACGGTGAGGCCAAACTCAACGTTTTTCTATGACACATGTTATTGGACTCTGTAACCATACACGCTGCTGAATCAGGGTGACTGTATATAGTTGGTGAATTCTGGGACAACAAACTTTCCAAGGAAGGCAGATTATTTGAGGTTGATTCAACCGATGGTGGCTCCAATGCTATCTCATCTGTTTTCGAATTGGGTCCAGGTTGTGACCATTCATCATCAAGCAGCTTAATCCATTGAAAATTTGAAGCGTACTCATTGATCATCTCATTACTAAAGGTGAATTGCTCACAATCAAATGCAAAGTCTTCGGTAGGTGATGAGTTACCCCTTTCCAGTTTCCGCACAACTTGTGTAGGGGTATTGTTTGTGGCCGAGGAGGTAAGGGAGGATATAATACTTAGTTGGGGAAAGATCTGCTCAAAACATAATGAAGTATCTAACAAAGCACTTATCTGTTCATCGTTATTGACAAGCTCCATGTTTACAAGTGAAAGGTGGAACTTGAGGCTGCCTGTTTCTTAGGATCTGTTGGACAATTCGATCAACTAAGTTTAATCAGTAATGGACAATGGATCTCCTTTATATCAACACCACAGTTTATTAGTCTCTGGGGTATGTGTGTGGATGTATGTAAGTTTATGCACCTGTCAATATTATTCTTGCACACTTTCACATTAACAGGAATCACTAACGAACTAAATTAGCTTGTTAAAGTGTGTTAGTAATAGAGCTTTAACCAATCAAAGGCGGTGAGCTAGTTGTAATTGGTTACCAACTTGGTAAATTCTGTATACTGTGTATTTCAAGACGACGCCTTTCAACGGTATAAGGATCAATAATAGAAAAGTAGGCAATTTCAGCTTCGAAAAATTTTAGTGAATTCGTGCTGAGAATTGATTGAATATATTCAATTCGTATTTTTTCGAGAATCAACTGTGAAGCCTTTGATAATGGAAAACTTAATTTGATTGGCTCGGATTGGAGTAAGGTCGGACCTTATAGATCTGAATGAAAATGGAAGGTTACAATTATAATGTTCGCAGTTTTAACTACTGACAAGAAAATTTTCGTAATTATTCTTGATATAGATAGTGGACAAGGAGGGAGGCAGTCGAGTGAGACGTTCCGTTGCACCTACACCACTATTTCCCGAGTAATTGACAAAAGTAGCTTTTAAGTATGCGGTGTTGCCAAAGATGTCTTAATTCGTGAGGTACGGTCAATGGCTTTCCAAGAAGTTCCTAGTTCTAATGCAATATCACTGAATTGTGATCTAAAGTTCTGATTTGTAATTTTCGGCGATAGTTGTGTGATCTCAAATCAAAGAAAGATATTTGTTTGCGATCCAGGGTAATATTGTAAAAAACCTGTGTGAGTGTGGCTAAGTTGAGAAAAATGATGTGGGCGAGACGAAACTGAAATTGACCAGGAGCCTTAAAGTATATATCAATAAACCAGTTTGTTCATTCTGGCTTCTTCTTTTTCTTTACTTTGTTCAGTTTAGTTTTAGTTTCTTCATGAAAGCTTGTAACTTAGTTAAACCACAAATTTCACAAAGATACATTGGTGCAACATTACACAAACAGCAAAATCTAAAATTTTAAGTTGAAATGTTACAAAACTTGTAAAGTGCGACACTGGGTAAAGGACACTTGAGAAGATATCTTTGTTAAACCAATTTTGTTGCAATCGCTGTAATTATAGATACAGTTGATAGTTGCTGTAGCCGAATAGGGATCATGAACCTCTCGCTAATACTTTTCTTCTTGGGTTGTGGTCATAATTTGTTATGTTAAATGCTTGATTTCAAATTCTTTTTTTCTGGTCTGTTGTTCTCTCTCCTCTTTGGGGTTAAATATTTTAGCGCACATCACAAATTGGCCATGCGTGCCACAGAGGCGGAAGCAAAAAAACAAAAATCATTGAATGATTTCGAGTGCACAAAAGAAAGCCTTCAAAGCTACGTTATTGTGTGAAATCAAGCAAAGTTATCGTTGGGAAGAGTTTACCTCTAAGCGTTGAAACTCCAACTTTGAGCGGTGCCTCTTCAACCTATTACTTTGAAGGGCACATTTGAAAGTAGACTATTGAAGCAACTCAAAAAAATCAAGCAGGGAGATATACATAAAGTAAAATAAATCTACAGTCTTGTTGAATCGTCGAAAATGAAATTTTTTTGAGGTGTTGTCACTATTGTACATAGGAAAGGTAAACCCAGTTCATTTTTTTAATACGACTTCAAATGAACAATGACATTGACAAGCTAAACCGTGTGTGAGTTATAGGTACTCGTTGATATGAAAGAGGGTTTGGTTATGTGATCACGCATAGAGTGTTAATGACCTCCAATTACTTCCCGGTTGGTTCTAGCTTCGTCAGCCATGCCGAAGTCCGAAATGAAATTTAAAAATCAAGGTTTTGTGCTTGGTGGTTTTTGCACTATCCTTCAACAATTCTACCACATTCGTCACAGGAGACTTTGTGTTCATTAACTGAAAAAGATTTCTTCAATAAAGAATAGAAAAAGTGGACGTTGTTCATCTAGACGAAAGTGGGCTAGTAGGGTAAGCAAGTAAAGAGAGAGGCTGGTAGAAGATATAGTATGAGAGGGAGTCACATCAACCATGGAGAAGTAATTAGTGATAACTCAACCCCACCAATCACGAACGGAAAAGTTGTAATGATTTATATATTGAGTAGCTAGCAGGCAAAGGAAGAAACCACGTAAACCTACATTTTTGATTCACAATTACGAAAAAGCGTTGACATTGATTTCATGTAGTCCATTGGTGTAAAACTAGTGTACACCCAATGCACGAAACGCTAATTACACAAGCGCCTATCTCAATTACTTTTACATTAGAATTGTCTTTATTGTAAATTCAAAACGGAGTTCGGTAGTAAATTGGAACTTTTAACACATACGTGCTGTGTATATTGAGCTATGTATTTAGATCAGATGTGAGCCTACTTGGTACCTCCCCCGCCCCCAGTGACACATAGCATCAAGAGTAACAACGAGTTCTACGTTCTTTCCCTATGATAAATGATGTATGCAGTCTAAATAGGGAGACATGTATCACAACTCTGTAGCATTGTCTTCGACTAAAATCAATCATACTCAGCCACAGCTCAAAACTCATCTAACCCCAACCTATCACCCCACTCCATCACGCAACAACCCTGCGTTTTATTCATCCACGTAATAATTCCTCATCAAATCTATCCTGCATTACTCTCTGTGGTGTAGAGTTTGCTTCTGGAGGCAATCCAATTTGTAAGTTAGCATCTATAAGTAATTGATTACGAGCCCAAAGTTGTCGTTTCTCCTTGGTTTTGGCCTGTAGTTGATTCGAGACAACTTTATTGATCTTCAATCCTGTATTCAATTGGTTCAATAAAGAATTGTGTAGTTGTTTTAGTTCAGGCAAGTCAGTAATCTTGTCAATGTTTTCAATTTCATCCAAAACTGGATTTTTTGTAATATATTTTGACGCTAACTTTTTCGAGTCTTGAGATAAGAAATGCAAGATGTTTTTACTATTGATTTCAGGGATAATTTCATTCGGATGCTCAAACTGGTATTGCTTCTTGGCTATGTTGACAATATCATTATTGGCATCATTTTCATTAATAAATGAACCTTCTTCCACCGGTTTGGAATCGAGAAATTGTTTGATTCTAATATCACTTAGCCAGTATTGTCTTGTATCTAGTGGGAGGTTTTCAACATCGCCAATTGTAAATTCATTATCTTCTTTAGACTCCACTTCCTTTAACAAATTGACAAATTCATTATTAAACCACCATGGCATTTTCAATTCATAATCATCATCAATAATCCTAGCATATTCTTCATCACTCAAGTTCTCCACATTGAAACCCAAATCCAATTGTCCTCGCCTAGCTTTCTCCTTCAACGCACTTAATTGATCCTTTATGTTGTGTAAATCATGAACACCTTTAACATGTTTAGTCAAGGCATCTGATCGCGTAAAATGTTTCTCACATTCAGGTATAGGACAAAAAAATGGCTTTTCGCCTGTATGTGTACGACAATGTGATATCAAAGAGAACCGACTTGGTTGTTCTACTCCATAACGTGAACAATTTTCCCATAAGCAAATGTTTTTGGGATTCGTTGAAGATGTTGTTTGAGGTCCAGTGGTTGGAGGTCCAATATGAGTGACATTTACATGATTGACTAGATTCGTGAGATTCGTGTGTTGTTTCTCGTTGCATTCATTCCATCGACAAGTAAATTCCTGAGTTGGAGACATGCGATTGTTGGTCAGAGGTGCGGTAGTGACTTCACGCGACTCCGATCCTGATACAACATCTTGAGCGATTGGTGCCGCCACTTGCGGTATCTCTACCTCAGTTGACTGTTCAGCATCTCTAGGCTCTAGTTTGACTTCAGTAGCTCCAATCATTGTTAGTTAGTGGAGAAATTGCCGTCACCATTCTAGAATCAATTTTTTTCTCTTTACTTTTGGTGGAATTTGTTGCAATTCGCGCACTACAAAGGTCCTACTTCCGTTATTATGTTATTTACATTCACGATTTTTCTCTATATTCTCTACTATGGCCCTATAACAATTCATCCAATCTAGCAGCAGGATTTGTTTCAATAAAATCTAGTGATACTTTATGTCCTAATAACTCTCTAATGTTAGAGACTCCATATTTAATCATAGTTGGTCTTTCCAATGATAATCCCCATCCCAAAACACGTAAATTCTTTGGCAAACCCATAGTCTCCAACATCTCTGGCCTAAACATACCTGAGTTACCGATTTCAACCCATTTCTTCAATCCTTTGTGATATGCAAAAATTTCTAATGATGGTTCAGTGTATGGATTGTAGGCAGCTTTGAATCTCAAGTTATCAACACCCATCTTACCGAAGAAATCATCCATAAACCCAATCAAATCACCTAAAGTAATGTCATATCCAGCAATGACACCTTCTACTTGGTGGAATTCTGCCAAGTGAGTAGCATCTACGGCTTCATTTCTGAAAACACGATCAATGGAGAATAACCTCGTAGGTTTAGGGTCCTTAGCTAACTTATACAACATTGCTGCTGAAATAGCGGTGGTGTGTGTTCTTAAAACCATTCTCAATGATTCGTCAGCTTTCCACGGGTATCTGTATCCAATGGATCCATACTTCCCATCTTGGTGTACTTGTTTTACATTCTCCCAGTATTCCTTATCTTCTGGTTCCTTAGCCTTTACCGGATCTTTTAAATAAAATGTATCTTGTAAGTCTCTAGCTGGATGTTGTTGAGGAACAAATAACGAGTCAAAATTCCAAAAGCCAGACTCAACGTATTGATTTGATGGCATCTCAGTAAATCCTAGTGAGAAAAAGATTTGTCTGAATTCTTCTCTAACTTTGTTTAATGGATGTAATGCACCTGATTGCGGGTAAACACCCTCTGAATTGAAATTGTATGGTTTGAATTGAGCAGTTTTCCATGAGTTATTCAAAATCATATCGGAAGTGATATCAGTTTCAAGATTAACAATCTCAAGAGCAAATTTAGGACCCTTTTCAATCTTGTATCCAACAATTTTTGTTAAATTTATCAATTTTCTCTTTTTCAATTCAGTTAATTCCTTCTTGTCATCTAATGAACCGGTTTCTTTAATAGTCTTCAATTCTTCTAATACTGTATCATTAGGTAATTTTTCAACATTTGCAATCAACTTGTCTCCATCTTTGCTCAACCATTTGTTTTTGAAAGCTTTACCTTGTCCAACAGCTCCAGCTGTTCCCAACTTTTCCTTCAATTCAGAAATGGTTAAATTGTTTAAAGCCTTCAAAACTTCGTCTACAACTTGCACTTCTGGTGTGGCACCGGCCTTGAGATATTGTTCTGCCTCCTTGGTCAATACCCAGTGGTCTTGCTCAATTCTAGTGAAATTCACCATTTCTTTTGACCAAAGAGAAGCCAAATTAGAATGTAAAGTGTTGGCATCAATGTTGGTCAATTCAGTGACATCTAAAGTATTTTTGACAACTCCATTATTCGAGTCAACAAGCTTTAAAAGCTTCAACTGTATATCAGACATCTTTGAATATTGAGGACGATGTTTTTGACTATGATACTAACTCAAGATCGTTTGATTATAATGATTCATTTCTGAAAAAAAAAAAAGAAAAAATTCACAGTGAAAATTTTGAACAATATGCACGCAAATAGGGTGATTTTAAATGGGTGGTAGTTAAGTAGTTGAAGTGAAAGATAAAATGGGTTCTACAAGTATGTTGTGGGTTAGGCTATTGTTCTAGTGTATCGATCATCAAGGGGCAAAATATAGCTGCCTAGATTCATGTAGTAGATTTGTGTCTAGCGCAAAGAAAAGACAAGGAGTTCTGTAAAATTATATTGTTGTGATGATCGGTGGGTAGCATAATAGATAACAGAGCGTGATGATCTATTAAGAAAGTCCGTTGATTCTATTTTTAGCTAAAGTCTTGGGACTCTGAATCAATTGACGTAAAGTATGGAGAAATTGTGATCACACACAAACGCTAATACGTCATGGTAGATTAAAGTTTTATATACAGGTATAGCCGACAATCATTGACATATTTGCTAATGAAACAATAACCCATATACCCCTTCAAAAGTATGATATCATAGTGAAACCAATGTTTGCCTCTGTCACACTATACGTATATTTGAATTAGACTACATGGCGACGTAGGCCACAGCCGCATACATTAAAACTTCCTTACTTTACTATTGCTCCCTCCAAGTTTCCTTCTTTTCAATGTGAACAACCTCAAATTCTTTACTCTATATATCTATTTATGACCTGATTAATTGAACTCCGCCAAGTGTACCTGCTCCCTTAGTATCTACTGTTGTGTGTATATATCCTTTCAAATTTCTAGGATTGCTTTCTTGGAGAAGGGTATCAGCAACCAAAGGTTTTAAAGTTAAAAGCAGTATTTTGCCCCATTTAGTACCACATCGGCATTCCCCTTAGTCGTAATGAGATGAGTGGTAATTTTAGCAAAGATAAAGATATCAGCAGGTAGTGTACAAAATGCATATTTTGTTTCATTGAAATCTCGAATGATCTGTTTGGACTAAGCCATACAAATACTCCCTTTGTGTATGATTTTTCAGCAACGTCATTCATAACGGAAAAAATTCAAGGTTAAATAAAAAACGTTAAACGGAAACAAGGCAATGCAATAAAAAAATAGAGCCGCACAGTAGCAAACTTAACCACTCATCAAACACATAGCAAACAACACACAAAATTACTCTTTGACGATCATTCATCTCGAACCAAAATAAAAAAACTATAAATAGTCATTGAAAATCCCTGTTTCGTAAAACCCCTGAATTACCATCTTCTCGAGAACTATCTACATCCTAAAACAAACCAGTTCACAATGCCTTTTACTTGTTCAGATATTATTAAGATTATTGCTGCTATCATCTTACCACCACTTGGTGTCTTTTTGGAAACCGGTTGTAACAGCAGTTTCTTCATTTCCATCCTTTTGACTATTCTTGGTTATATTCCAGGTATCATTTACGCGTTGTATGTCATTCTAAGGTACTGATGAGCTGAAACCTACTTTTTGAAGCCGAAGGCTAAAAGTTAAGGTTGATATGATATGATGTGATGCTTAGAAGAGGCTCTATCTTTGTATTCAATTCCTGTTATGAAGAGGTTCGAAAGTTTTGTGTTTTAGTTTTGCAATTGAGTAGAATATAACGAAATATTTTTATGGTTGAAAGTGTCTTCGTGTAGTTCAAATCGCTCTTTCCTCTTTGGCTATTTATGGACCATCGCACTGTAATGAATAGGTAGTGCGTTGCACAAATGAATTTCCGCACGGCTTGTGGCTAATAATTGTTGCAAACTCATACCATTAATAGTCTACTACTCGGAAACTGTTATGAAAAACCTCGAACTTAATGATAAGTTGTTTATTTCCCCATATCTTCAAGTCATCTTCTCTCGTACAAACTCTAAAATAAAAATTTTGGAATACTTTGATATGAAATTTCTAGGTTGGCTATAGTTTTAAATCTGAAACCAATACAAAAGGGTTATATCGATCCTCGTTCACGGTGAAAGTAAATGTCTTCGAAATGTCTTTGGCTCCATGTGAGCAATGGCATGTTTTCTACATGCCAAATTCATACCCCGTGCTACCAACGGTTTGGTTTTGCACATGATTAGTAACAATTGCGATTGGTTTTTTGTGATTGGGTCAAACAAGAGAAAAAAAAAAGTACTTTCAAGAACTGTGTTTTTCAAATCTATCGGATTTAACACTAGAATTGCTTTTGGTGCAAGTAGAGAAGAGTTTGAAGAGACGAGTAAATATAAAGGAGAAAAAGTTGGAAGGTAGACTTTCCTCCATGACTTATAGTTTGCGCTTTTCCTGGCTTAACTTAAATTTCAGGTCTTTGTAGCTTGTAATAGCGCTCTTCATTTTCGCGACAACCTAGTTACATCACTCACACGACGTGGGATCATTTTTTCGTGTAAGCTCAACCCATATTCATATTCACGTGAAAGAAAATCATGAAGAAACTGTCATATGATGGTGGAGAACATTG